>NC_080164.1:185430978-185697097 GCF_950295315.1 Erinaceus europaeus | reverse complement strand
TATCCAAAAAGGTTGAAGAACATGGTGAAGTTATGGGCCCTGAGGCCTCCTTGAGCATGGCATCCAGTTCATCATCCTTCACAGGGGTCACACCCCCTGCCCACTCTCCCGGAAGCTCCCCCACGGCCCAGGATGTGGGGAGCTCAGACTGAGGAGTCAAATGGGAGAAGAACCCCAAGTTTCAATCCCTGATGGGCCTGGGCTGCCCAGAAGGGAGAAGGAGCAGGCAGCTGGGTGGTCTTGGCAGCTGAGTGAGGGGTAGGGAGGGAGTGGGTGGACAGGTGAGGGGCAGGGGTGAGTGACCAAAAGGGTCAGTTTCTCCCAGTGGGGGGTGGGCGGGGCTGAGAGCACCCCCCCAAGGAGCACAGATGTCTTTCAGGGCCCTCCTTGTCCATGAAGCCATCTCGGTTCTGGTCCATCAGCGTGAAGGCCTGCAAGCCAGGCAGGCTCACTGGGTGCCGACCGATGTCCACACCCTGGCCAGGCTGCTGACCCCCAGGCCTCCCCTGAAACACCCCCAGGGCACTGGGAGCCCCCCACCCCAAGCTCCCCCAGCAGAGACACCCCCAGGGCTGCTGGCAGTCTCCCACCTCCTTGAACTCCTGGATCTGTGTCTGCTCAAAGTTGGAGAAGACGCTGGAGGGCCCACAGGGCTCCCCCCTCCTTCTTGGTCTTCCTGCTGACCTGAGACGGGAGAGCAGGCTGAGGGGACTCTGGGGTCCCTATGACTGGGGGCTGAGTGTGCACCCTGGCCTTGGGGCACTGCAGGGAGCCCGTGACAGAGCCCTTGTGGGGACTCTGTGTGTGAGGAGCCCTTGACAGTGGAGGTCTGCCCTCCACTGCCACCCCAGAGGCACAGGGTACAGGCAACCTTCCCAGCACTCAGCCTTGCTTGGTGCTCACAAGCTCACTCATAGCGTGCACACACACACACACACACACGCAGTGTACTCTCACACAGGCACAGGCAGTGCACGCACACACAGGCAGTGAACATACACACAGAGGCAGTGCACGCACACACAGGCAGTGCACACACACACAGGCAGCGCGCACACACACACAGGCAGTGCACACGCACACACAGAGGCAGTGCACACACACACACAGAGGCAGTACACACACACACACAGAGGCAGTGCACACACACAGGCAGTGCACACACACAGGCAGTGCACTGTCGTATGCTTTACATTGGTTTGTTCTAGCCCTCCCCCGCCAA
Organism: Erinaceus europaeus; assembly: GCF_950295315.1. Lineage (NCBI taxonomy): Eukaryota > Metazoa > Chordata > Mammalia > Eulipotyphla > Erinaceidae > Erinaceus > Erinaceus europaeus. Next base: position 185,695,875 of record NC_080164.1, on the reverse strand, counting down.
GAGAATTGGATCAGTCCAGTTAATTTCGCGGGCCCGCTTGGCCCCGCCCCAAGGAACCCCGAGAGAAGGTTCCTGAGTTCGAGAGTGCCAGAGTTGGAGGGTTCCTGAGTTCGAGAGTTTCAGGGTTACAGAGTAAGAGAGAGTTCCAGTGTGCCAGAGTTTCAGGGGGTTCCCAAGTACGAGAGTTCCAGAGTAAGGGAGAGAGTTCCTGAGTTCGAGAGTTTCAGAGTTACAGAGTAAGAGAGAGTTCCACAGTTGAAGAGTTTCAGAGTGCCAGAGTTGGAGGGTTCCTGGGTTCCTGAGTTCCAGAGTAAGAGAGAGAGTGCTTGCGCCGCCGCAAAGAGACAGCAGAGTTCTGTTTGGTGATTAGTTTGTCTTAGTTTATGAATCGTTGTTCCTGAATAAAGAAATACAGCTTCCCTGCCCAGCCGTTGTCTCCGCGTCTCTGTTACCCGCCCGTGAAGCAAGCCAGCCCGGCAAGAGCCTTCCGAATTTTAATAACAGTGCACACACACACAGTGCACACACACAGTGCACACACACAGAGGCAGTGCGTGCGCACACACACACACACACACACACACACACACACACACACACACGCAGTGCACACATGTAGGACTATGTGAAAGCTTGGTAGAGTTTAGGGGAGCTCTCCCATCCTTGGATGGAGGTCTGGAAAGACACCCCACTTGTTGGCCTCTCTCCTTATAGATGAGCCAAGAGGGAAAAGTCTCCCAGACTCAGTTTCTCCTTGTTCATCTCTCAAGCTCACAGGAAGCCTACAGGCCTCTCACACTTAGCTCTCCCTGCTAGCAGGCCAAATGGTTGCCTGCTTTAGGGTTCACTCGAAGTTCATGAAAGTCACTTGAAGTTCACACATCTACTTCACCTTTGATCACAAGGAGAACACACACTATCATACCCCTCCCCAACACCAGACAGAGAAACCCCCAAAATCTTATTTCCTTGTGCCCTTTGATATCTATGATTCACATCAAGCTTTGTTTATCTTTTCTCTACCTCACCTTACTGGTTTAACCTGTATGCTTCTCTCAAATGCCTTTGGATAATTAAAGTGCCTGCATCATGGAGACTAATCGTCTTGACCTTTATGTATCTCATCAATTCTTGTCATACCAGCCCCCTACCATAGGGGCAAGCTGACCTTTAAGAAACCTGTAATTTCTGACATATTTGAAAAATGTTCTGTTTAACTTTCTATATAAACTCAAACCCACCTTCAAATAAATGAGTGTTTGTACCAAAATGCTCCCCAAGTCCTCTTTTCTGAATTGCTGAGCCCTTGAGCTGGTGAGAGAGGATGGATGGCTTACCTCCTGGCTGGATCCCTTCCACGGGACTGCCAGCACACGCATACAGGCAGTGCACACACACACACACACACACACACACACAGAGGCAGTGTACACACAGTCACAGAGGCAGTGCTCACACACACACAGAGGCAGTGCACACACAGACATGCGCACACACACACAGACAGTGCACACACAGAGGCAGTGCACACACACAGACATGCACACACACACGGCACTACACACACACACCCACAGAGGCAGCGCACACACACAGACAGTGCACACACAGACATGCGCGCGCGCACACACACACACACACACACACACACAGACACGCACACACAGACACGCACACAGCTGGTGCTGCCCAGGCTGTGCAGAGGCGCCCGGGGGAAAGCTGGGGGCAGGGGCGGGAGTTTCAGGAAAGACCTGCGACACGGCTGAGGGGCGGCGGGACGGAGGAGCCACTGCTCGGCACCGGGTGATGCTGGGACAGCTGCCCACACAGCCTGGGGACGCACAGCTGGGCGGCGTCACTGTCAGGCCGCAGGGGTGCTGCGGGGAGGGTCCAGGGCCGGCAGTGTGAGCACCGCGGTCAAGAGACGGCGGCCCGGGGTCCTCAGGCTCACAACGCCCGGGGTGCTGGGGTGCAGGGGAGCCGGTGATGCAGGGGTGCTGGAGTGCAGGGGTGCCGGTGATGCAGGGGTGCCGGATTGCAGGGGAGCCGGTGTTGCAGGGGTGCCGGTGATGCAGGGGTGCCGGTGATGCAGGGGTGCAGGGGTACCGGTGATGCAGGGGTGCAGGGGTGCCGGTGATGCAGGGGTGCAGGGGTACCGGTGATGCAGAGGTGCCGGGGTACCGGGGAGCCGGTGATGCAGGGGTGCAGGGGTGCCGGTGATGCAGGGGTGCCGGTGATGCAGGGGTGCCGGGGTACCGGTGATGCAGAGGTGCCGGGGTACCGGGGAGCCGGTGATGCAGGGGTGCCGGGGGTGAAGGGGAGCCGGTGATGCAGGGGTGCCGGGGGTGCGCGGCAGAGGAGCCCCAGCAGGCGGGGTGACTGAGCTCCGCCTTGGGAAGCAGGGAGCAGGTGCAGGTGGCGGCACAGGGATGGGGAGGTGCGGGGGGAGGAGAGACGGGGTCACGTGGTCACGTGGTCACGGGGTCACGGGGTCACGGGGTCACGGGGCCAGGCCGGGCTGGAGCGTAGCTGGGAAGGTGGGGACACGAACTCCAGTCGCACGTGGCGGCTCAAGTCGCCGCAGCCGGATCGCTCGGGGACACCGCGCAGGCGCAAGGCCACGTCCGTGACGTCAGCGGCGCGCCGTTTCTCTGCCGCGGCCGGGACGCCGTTCGCCGCCTAGTACGCATGCGCAGGCCGCTCCCTGGCGTCTTCCGGCTCGAGCCCTGAGTTGTGCTTCCGGTGCAGAGGTCACGGACAAGATGGTTCCGCCGGTGCAGGTCTCTCCGCTCATCAAGGTGAACCAGGTCTTGCGGCCGCCACGAACAGCCCAGTGACGGGCGCGCGCCCCCGGGACCCCCGACCCCGCGCCCCCCGGGACCCCCGACCCCGCGCCCCCCGGGACCCCCGACCCCGCGTCCCCCGGGACCCCCGACCCCTGACCTCTAGCCGTCTCCCCCCAGCTTGGCCGCTACTCCGCCCTGTTCCTCGGCGTGGCTTATGGAGCCAAGCGCTACAGTGAGTCGGGGGCGCGGGAACTGGTGTGGGGGGTCCTGATGGGGCGGGAGCTGGGGGGTCCCCGACCCGGGGGGTGAAGCTGAGGGGGGTCCCCGACCTGGGGGTGAAGTTGAGGGGGTCCCCGACCTGTGGGGTGAAGCTGAGGGGGGTCCCCGACCCGGGGGGTGAAGCTGAGGGGGGTCCCCGACTGGGGGGGTGAAGCTGAGGGGGTCCCCGACCTGTGGGGTGGAGCTGAGGGGGTCCCCGACCTGGGGGGGTGAAGCTGAGGGGGTCCCCGACCCGGGGGGTGAAGCTGAGGGGGTCCCCGACCCGGGGGGTGGAGCTGAGGGGGGTCCCCGACCCGGGGGGTGAAGCTGAGGGGGGTCCCCGACCCGGGGGGTGAAGCTGAGGGGGTCCCCGACCTGGGGGGTGAAGCTGAGGGGGTCCCCGACCTGTGGGGTGAAGCTGAGGGGGTCCCCGACCCGGGGGGTGAAGCTGAGGGGGGTCCCCGACCCGGGGGGTGAAGCTGAGGGGGTCCCCGACCCGGGGGGTGAAGCTGAGGGGGGTCCCCGACCCGGGGGGTGAAGCTGAGGGGGGTCCCCGACCCGGGGGGTGAAGCTGAGGGGGTCCCCGACTGGGGGGTGAAGCTGAGGGGGTCCCCGACCTGTGGGGTGAAGCTGAGGGGGTCCCCGACCTGGGTGTGGAGCTGAGGGGGTCCCCGACCTGGAGGCGGGAGCTGAGGGGGGTCCCCGACCTGGGGGTGAAGCTGAGGGGGTCCCCGACCTGGGGGGTGAACCTGAGGGGGGTCCCCGACCCGGGGGGTGGAGCTGAGGGGGGTCCCCGACCTGGGGGGGTGAAGCTGAGGGGGTCCCCGACCTGGGGGTGAACCTGAGGGGGGTCCCCGACCCGGGGGGTGGAGCTGAGGGGGGTCCCCGACCTGGGGGGGTGAAGCTGAGGGGGGTCCCCGACTGGGGGGTGAAGCTGAGGGGGTCCCCGACTGGGGGGTGAAGCTGAGGGGGTCCCCGACCTGGGGGGTGAACCTGAGGGGGGTCCCCGACCCGGGGGGTGGAGCTGAGGGGGGTCCCCGACCTGGGGGGGTGAAGCTGAGGGGGGTCCCCGACTGGGGGGTGAAGCTGAGGGGGTCCCCGACTGGGGGGTGAAGCTGAGGGGGGTCCCCGACCTGGGGGGGTGAAGCTGAGGGGGTCCCCGACCCGGGGGGTGAAGCTGAGGGGGTCCCCGACCTGGGGGGTGAAGCTGAGGGGCGTCCCCGACCTGGGGGGGTGAAGCTGAGGGGGGTCCCCGACCTGGGGGGTGAAGCTGAGGGGGGTCCCCGACCTGGGGGGGTGAAGCTGAGGGGGTCCCCGACCTGGGGGGGTGAAGCTGAGGGGGGTCCCCGACTGGGGGGTGAAGCTGAGGGGGTCCCCGACTGGGGGGTGAAGCTGAGGGGGGTCCCCGACCTGGGGGGGTGGAGCTGAGGGGGGTCCCCGACCTGGGGGGGTGAAGCTGAGGGGGTCCCCGACCTGGGGGGTGAAGCTGAGGGGCGTCCCCGACCTGGGGGGTGAAGCTGAGGGGGGTCCCCGACCTGGAGGCGGGAGCTGAGGGGGGTCCCCGACCTGGGGGCGCCCGAGAGCTGGGTGGGACCCCACGGCCACCCAGAGGCCAGGAGGCCGGCTATGGCCTCCGAGCAGTGAGTGACCCGGTCCCGGCCAGGCTACCTGAAGCCCAGGGCAGAGGAGGAGCGGAGGGTGGCGGCGGAGGAGAAGAAGCAGCAGGATGAGCTGAAGCGGAGAGAGAGAGAGCTGGCAGAAGGTACGTTCCAGCCAGAGCCACCGGCACCCAGGGGCACCCAGCGCGGCCCTGGGACGGTGGGGGGGGGTCCTGAGCCAGGTGGTGAGAGGCCACCTGCGTGCGGGCCGGCAGGGCCGGGAGCTCCTGGAAGCCACGGTCGGGCGGTGACCGTCTGCTCTGCCTTTCCAGCCCGCGACGACAGCATACTCAAGTGAGCCCACCTGCCCCTTCGCCCGTCGCCTCGCCTGTCGCTTCCGCCGAATAAAGCTCCGTGTTGCCAGATGCCTGGCTCTCCTCGTCTGGTTTCTGGACTCCTCACTTGACGCAGGGTGGGGCTGGGAAGGGGTTTGACGAGAGCAGATGTCCCTCCCCGTGGGGGCCGCACTGCCCCTTGCCGCCCTGTGCTGCTCCCAGCCTTGGAGAGCCTTCCCTTTGCAGAGCGAGTTCAGTGCAGACGGGAGCGGACGGGACGGGACGGCGAGAAGCAGGCTTCTGACCGCATCTGTTTAGGGAGCCCGCAAAGGCCGAGGCTTGAGGCTCCGAGGACTGTGGCCCGAGTGTGGGCACAGCCGCTCCAAGCAGAGCCTTTCCTGCAGGCTCTCTGGAGGGCCGGCTCCTCTGGGGCAGGGCTTCCTGACAGCTCCCAAGAGAGCTGTTCTGTGACTTCTGTCAGGAAAGAGGCACCTGTCTATTCTGCATCCTGGGCACATTTCCACCAGTCAGCTGCGAATGTGCAGATGAGTGTCGCTGGGAATGTGTTCACCCACAGCTTGTGGTCTTTTTAATTCTTGAGTTACTTTTATTTATTGGATAGAGACAGCCAGAAACCAAGAGGAATGGGGAGATAGAGGCAGAGAGACACCTGCAGCCCTGCTTCACCATTTGAAACGCTTTCTCCCCTGCAGGTGGGGACTGTAGGCTTGAACCTGGGTCCTGGTACATTTCTCTCTTTATTTGCCTCCAGGGTTATCGCTGGGGCTTGGTACCTGCACTACAAATCCACTGCTCCTGGAGGCTGTTTTTTCGTTTTTATTGTTGTCATTGGACTGGACAGAAATCAAGAGAGGAGAGGAAGACAAGAGAGAAAGATAGACACCTGCAGACCTGCTTCACCACTTGTGAAGTGATGCCCCTGCAGGTGGGGAGCCCCAGGGGCTTGTACCGGGATCCTTACACCTGACCTTGGGCTTTGCGCCATGTGTGCTTAACCTCTGTGCTACCGCCCGGCCCCTGGTCCTTGTGAATTTTTAGGAGTACTTAACGAGGTGTGCCACCACCCAGCTCTGTTACTTGTATTTTAAAACACCTTTTTATTGGGAGTGAGGCATTATCACTGCAGTTAAGTGCACATGGCACTAAGCGCTAGGACCAGTGCAGGGATCCTGCTTTGAGCCCTCTGGCTCCCCACCCACAGGGGTCACTTCACAGGCGGTGAAGCAGGTCTGCAGGTGTCCTCTTGCTCTCTCCCTCTCTGTCTTCCGCCTCCTCGGTTTCTCTGTCCTTTCCAAAACAACAGCAATAACAACAAGGGCAATAAAATAGAAAAATATGGACTCTAGGAGCCCCAGTGATGATAACCTTGGAGGCAAACAAACAAAAACTTTATTTTTTTAATATTTTATTTTAATGAAAGATACAGAGAGAGAGAGAGAGAGACCAGAGTAATGTTCAGCTCTGGTTTATGGTGCTACAGGGGGTTGAACCTGGGACCTTGAAGCCTGAGGCATGAGTCATTTGCATAACCGTTATAGTGTCCCCTGCTCAAAATTTTTTTATATATATATCTTCATTGGATAGAGAAAGTCAGAAATGGAAGTTGGGCTGGAGCGCAGGGAGTTAAGCGCACGTGGCACAAAGCCCAAGGACCAGTGTAAAGATCCCGGTTCGAGCCCCCGGGTCCCCACCTGCTGGGGGGGGGGGGGTTGCTTCACAGGCGGTGAAGCAGGTCTGCAGGTGTTTTTCTCTGCCCCTCTCTCGATTTCTCTCTGTCCTATAACAACAAAGACAATAATAATAACTACAACAGCAATAAAAAACAAGGGCAACAGAAGGGAAAAAAAGAAAGAGGAAGGGAGAGGGGGTCGGGCGGTGGCGCGGGGGTTAAGCAAAAAAAGGAGAGCGACACCTGCAGTACTGCTTCACCACCTGCAAAGCTTCCCCCTCGTGGGGACCAGGAGCTCAGACCTGGGTCCTCGCGCATTTTAACGTGCACTCGACCCGGTGCACCGCCACCTGGCCCCCTTCAAACTCTTAACTTTTTATGGCGCCGTGGCCGTTTACGTGATTGACTACTCCAGGGCTGCTGTTCTCACTTTAGATGGAGGGAACCACAGCACTGCTCCTCATTCATGGTGTCCCCCAGTGCTGGGGCTCCTAGGCCTGAGCTGACTAGCCCCCACCCAGGTCCTCTTAGACGTAGCTCTTGTGCTATTGTCAGAGCCTCCTGCTATTCTCACGTGGTGTGTGACAAGAGGCTAGTGTCGTACTCAGTAGTCGGCCTTAGAAAAATCATGAGAACCGCTTAATTTGTCTTGGGTCACTTGTGGGTTTCCTGCTTCCTCTACAGAGGATGGGCAGAGGCAGAGGGCGCGGCATGCCCACGTGCCCACGGCAGGCTCAAAGGATGCAGCAAGTGGGGGACTTGGGGACCGGGCCTCCGTTGCAGATCTCTGTGCCCACTGCAAGAGAAAACGTGTTCGTGTTTGTGTGGGGGGGAGAGGTGCCACATCTCCCCGCGCCCAGTGGGGCCTGCAGAAGGACCTAAGCTGATAAGCCGGCTTAGCCTTTGTGACACCTGGCCTGGCCTCCTACTCCTTGGGTCTACTGCCCCCTCGCTTCCATAGGGAACAGGACATACACATGCACACAGGGTCTAATTTGGGGGTGTGCTGACTCCCAGGAGAGCGCACTCGGTGGAGGATGAGGGAAGCCCCCAGCCTGGCCCAGTTGGCTCATTCTAGGTGGAGGCGGGCCACTGGAACGTTCTGGGATGCTGAGGAAGAAGCCAGAGTCCCTGGTGGGCTGGCCTCAAGGAGAGCAGCACCCAGCCGGCTACATCCTGTATCCCCACTGGCCGCTTCTGTGTCCCGCTCCCTTGGAGCCCGAGTGCACCTCAGAGTGGGCTTCTGATAGCTGTCTTTCCTCCAGACTGTCTCCTCCCTGCAGGCCTGTGCCGGGCCCAGCCCGACGCCCACCCTGTGTGCGCCCCCTCTGAGGCCTGGCCATGCTAGGCAGCAGACCTTTTTTGACTGCCGCCTTCTCCTGCTCCTTCTCCTCCTCCAGGGCCTTCACTTTTTCCTCATGCTCGTCTGCCAGGGCCTTCCACTCCTTCCTGTTGTTCTGCAGGCGGTCAAACATGGGCAGGATCTCCTCGTGGAAGCGGGAGAACTCCTGGGAAAGGAAGGGAAGGGCAGTGGAGAGCACATCCCACTGCCCCTTTGTGGGCCCAGCCCTGTCACCTGGGGACTTTGAGGCGGGGGGCTCACGGGAGGAAGGACAGGCACTGGGATCATTTGCCCAAGGAAGGAAGGAAGGAGGCTCCCAGGCTCATGTTCTCGGAGTTGGAAAAGGAGCTGTGGGGTGCGGGTACTGTGAGGTGGGGGCATGTGGGGAAGGCCCAGGAGTGGAGTGGGGGGTCCCTGCAGACAGCAGGCACCACAGCTGCTCCTGTTTCAGCCACATGCCACACAGCAACACTGCACGGACCACACCCACCACTCAGGTGCGACTTCACATGCAAACACATGGGCACATGCAACACCTTAAGCGAACAAGCACACGGCAACACGCAGTGCACACGTGCATGCAAGTGGGGGAACCCATGGTGGGATGTGGGACTGACCTGCAAGTCAGTCTACCCCTGTGGGGCCTCTTTCTAGGCTTCAGGTGATTGGAAGAGAGGTAGGTGGGGGTCTCAGGATGGGAACATGGGGACCTGGGAGGAGTGGGCCCTGTCAGCCCAGCTCTACAGTCAGCCCCCCGGAGTGCTGGGCTACTGAGCGCAGGTGGACGGGACCCAGGGACTCGCATCGCCCCCTCGGGCAGAGCTAACTCCATGTGGGGGTGCGGGTAGACATCTGCTATTGGAGACCCCAGGACTGCAGCATGGCCTCCCTGGCCCGTCCTGTCCTTCAGACCCCAGCCCACCCCCAGGGTAACCCTGACCTCGAGCCAGACCCCAGTGAGCCCCTCACCTTGTACACGAAGGTGCACACGAAGTCAATGAAGCCCACCTGCAGCTTGGGGAGCTCGGCTGCCTTGTTCCGATCCATCATTGGCTGGGTGCCAGAGCGGGATGTGAGCTCAGTCCCCAGCCCGCCCTGCCCTGCCTTCAGGCCACAGCCTTGGGGGGGGGGGCTCCCATACCCTCTCTTCCCTGGGCCCCTTTCTTGGGTCAGGCCCCCTGCCCTCCTGGCACGGCCAACTGCCTGCCCAGACCTCTGACACTGACCTGCAGGGTGGGCTCCCGGCCCCCCCGAGACCGAACCCTCCCAGAGACTGTGTAGGCTGCTCAGGTACCCCCACTCTGCCCTCCGGCCCCAAGTTCAGCTGTGATGCTGCCCGCTGGCAGGGACATGGCTTGCCTCTGCCCAGCTCTCCACCCTGCCTGCGACCTGGCTGCGGCTCGCTGGGAACCACGGGGCCCGTGGGTGCTCTGGGCAGACAGGTCCGCGGCTCGGCCAGTTTCCAGGAACAGCCCACAGCCTCCTTGGCAGGGTGCTGGGTGCTGGGCCCGGGAGGGGCCGGGGCAGTGGGAGGAGGCAGTGCTCACAATGGGCTGCTGGTCCAGAACCGTCCGCTCCAGGTCGCCCTGCTCCCAGAACTCAGCTGCCACCAGCAGAGCCACCTGCAGGCAACACGGGAGGGAAGGGGGCAGGGGTGCCTCCTGCAGCTCAGCTTCCAGTCAGAGCCAGGCCAGAGCCTGCCTGTCCAGATCCCTGTGAGCACTGGCTCCTCTGAGGAGCCCTCAGCATCCCAGAAGGCTGGCCATGGACCCCACCCCCACAGGCCCAGCCTCACCTGGCCCCCATCCCCACCCTGCTACCCAGACCCACCCAGCACCCATCGCAATGCCCAGCTCCCTGCCCTCATCCCACTGCCCATCCTCAGAGCTGCCGAGCCCTACCCCCGCCCTCCACTGCTCCCCCACTGAACTCCACTCTGCTCTCCGCTGCACCCACCGCACTGCCCAGCCCTGACTGCTGACCTTGCTCTGGACTTCCCAGGGTTTGGTGATGGCTGACAGGTCACAAGCGGTCATCATCATGGCCCTGCGGACAGGACAGCTCCAGCAGGCCCCTTCCTCCACCCCCCACCCTGAGAGTTCAGTACTCCTGCCACAGGTCACAGTGTCCCTTCAGGGCGGACACCTTTTCTCCCACAAACTAAAGTACAAAAGGGATCCAGGGGCAGCTCTGGTGCTTCACACAGATGTCCCCCACTGCGAGCAGGGGGGAGGTCCAGGCCCTGACCTAGGGGCAGCCCATGTGGCCCAGAGCTCAGTGGTCATGGACATGGCCACCCATGTGACCAAGCTCTCAAGACCCGTGTCAACCAGAGAGGCCTCACGGAGGTGGGGACAGGTGCTGTGGGAGGGCCCTGGGCCAGCTCACATGACAATCTCCTTGCGTGTGGTCTCCAGAGACAGGTACTCCACCCAGCTCTTCCTGTCTTCGTAGTTCTTGGACTCATCCACAATCTTCTGGAACATGGTTCTCTTCCTGCACCCCAGGAAAAGGGGTAAGGTCAGCCTCAACCCTGCGCAGGGGCGACCCCCACCCAGGCGGTGATGGTACCTGAAGCAGTGGGCATGGGTGACAGGGACCCTGACACATGGCCCTCCCTGTGTCAGCAATCCAAAGCCCCAGGACACAGTCCCTCAACTCCTCCCAGTGACAGCTCCCCAAACACGAGCCCTCCCTGTGACAGCCCAGAGCCCCCCAGACCCTCCCTGTGACAGACCCCAGCCCCCGAGCCCTCCCTATGACAGACCCAGCCCCCAGCCCCTCCCTGTGACAGCCCCTGTCGTATGCTTTACATTGGTTTGTTCTAGCCCTCCCCCACCAAGAGAATTAGATCAGTCCAGTCAATTTCGCGGGCCTGCTTGGCCCCGCCCCAAGGAACCCCGCCAGAGTTCCAGAGTTGCAGAGTTCGAGAGTTTCAGAGAGTTCCTGAGTTCGAGAGTAAGAGAGAGTGCTTGTGCCGCCGCAAAGAGACAGCAGAGTTCTGTTTGGTGATTAGTTTGGTTTAGTTTATGAATCGTTGTTCCTGAATAAAGAAATACAGCTTCCCTGCCCAGCCGTTGTCTCCGCGTCTCTATTACCTGCCCGTGAAGCTAGCCCGGCTGGCAAGAGCCGTCCGAAATTTTAACAACAAGCCCCCAGCCCCCACAGCCCACCCTGTGACAACCTCCAGCCCCCAGCCCTGCCTGTGACAACCCCCAGCCCCCCAGCCCATCTCTGTGACAGCCCCCAGCCCCCCCAGCCCTCTCTGTGACAGCCCCCAGCCTCCAGCACCTCCCTGTGACAGCCCCCAGCCCCCAGCCCTTCCCTGTGACAGCCCCCAGCCCCGCAGCCCTCCCTGTGACAGCCCCCAGCCCCCCAGCCCTCCCTGTGACAGCCCCCAGCCCCACTTGAAGTAGAGGGCCAGGTCAGTGGCTATGATGGCGATGTCCATGAGGTGGATCACGTGCTCATGCTGCCGCCGGTTCAGGTTCTGGAAGATGTTCAGGCTCTGTGGGGCCAGGAAGGGGGTTCAGGTCCACAGGTCCAGGCGGCTTCCTCTCTGCATAACTCACAGGGGTGGCAGGAAGGAGGCTCCCCACACACACCAAATCCCACCCGGGACAGCTTGCCAACCAAACGAGACACCTGCCAGCCAGGTGAGAGAACTTCAACCAGATGGGAGACCCTCTAACCAGCTGAAGGACCCTCTGTCTAACCAAATAGGAAACCCACCAGCCAGGCAGGAGGCCCTCCTTCCAGGTGCCTTCAGGGAACACCCACCTCCTCGGAGAGCAGGAACTTCCCAAACTCCAGGTGGTGTCGCTCCAGAATTGAGGAGCCGTGCAGCTTGGCCAGCGGGTTCTGGGACCTGTGTCAGGGCTTTGGTAAGTGGGGCATGGCCCCAGAGTTGCGGAAACGGGCTGTGCCCAGCCACCCGCAGGCCCCACTACGCCTGGGCCACGCACTTCATCTGGTACAGGTTGTTGGTGCCCCTGTGGTCGATGTCGTGGCACAGCCCAGCGGTCACCATGGCCAAGGCCTCCAGGTCAGTGTAGTAGCTCTTGAGTTTGCCTGTCTGGGGGACAACCAGTGGGGCACCTGCCCCCTCCACCCCTTGCAAAGCCCACGGGCAGTCCCCCACCGTGTGACACCCACAGGACACCTGGGGGACTCCTTCCCCCACCCCCCAGCACAGCTCATGGGCAGCATGCCCCCTCCCATGTGGATGCCCATGGGGCACCCAGCCCGCCACCCTGTGCACAGCCCCTGGGCAGCGCCCTCCCCACGCACCATAAGCAACGTGAACATGGTTTGGGCCACGTTGAAGCCATGGCGCCAGTTGTGGTAAGTGATCCTCCGGTAGCCTTTGCTCACGGAGAACAGAAAGCGCACCAGCACCTGGTGATGGCCGGGGTGGGCTCGGGGTGTTCAGCCGCTCAGGCCCAGCCCCTGACCCCTCACCCAGCCTCCTCTGACAGCCTCCTCCTTGGGCACCGCCCCACCTCCTGGGCCCCAGGGCCTTATGTCCCTACCTCTAGGGGGGCCTGGGACCCCACCTCTCTACCTCCTAGGGATTAGAGCTCCCTACCTCCTAGCAACTAGGCCCCCCACCTCTCTGGGACCACCCCCCCACCCTCTGGGGGGCCAGGCCCCCACCTCCCCACCTCCTGGGGGATCTGGAACTTTCGGACCACACCCAGCTCATAGTACATCTGGATGCCACACTTGACGAGCTCCAGCTCCGTGCACTCCAGGTCTGAGAAGTGGAACTCATAGATGTCGAACTTGCTTGGCCCCGGCAGCTCCTCTTTCTGTGGGACAGTGGGATTATGGCTGGATGCCTGCCCCTGTGTTCTGCCTTCCCGCCCCACCTGTCCATCTCCTCCTCCTAGCACCCAGGGCCATCCTCAGGAAAAGTACAAAGAGGTACTTACAAGGTCAGAGTCAAAGGTCACAAGTGCAGAGGCACAAGGGCACAGGCACAGAATCACAGACATCCAGGGTTACAGAACAGGGCCACAGGCACAGGGCCACAGGCACAGGGTCATGGGCACAGAGTCACAAACATCCAGGGTCACAGAACAGGGCCACAGGCACAGGGCCATAGGGGCACAGAGTCACAGGCACAGGGTCACGGGCACAGGGTCATGGGCACAGAATCATAGATATCCAGGGCCACAGGCACAGGGCCATAGGCACAGAGTCATAGGCACAGGGTCACGGGCACAGGGTCACAGGCACAGGGTCACAGGCACAGGGTCACGGGCACAGGGTCACAGGGTCACAGGCACAGAGTCACAGACAACCGGGGTCATAGACACAGGGCCACAGGCACAGGACCATAGGGTCATAGAGGCACAGGCACAAGGTCACAGACAACCGGGGTCACAGACACAGGACCACAGGCACAGGGCCATAGGGTCACAGGGTCACAGGCACAGGGGCACAGACACAGGCACAGGGTCACAGACAACCAGGGTCACAGGCACAGGACCACAGGCACAGGGCCATAGGGTCACAGAGTCACAAGCACAGGGTCACAAGCACAGGGTCACAGGCACAGGGGCACAGGACAGGGTCACAGGGGCACAGGACAGGGTCACAGGGGCACAGGATAGGGTCACAGGGGCACAGGACAGGGTCACGGGGACAGGCACGGGGCACAGGGGCACAGGAGCATGCTGGCTGTGTGGACACGAGCTGTCCTCAAGTGCATGTGCCGTGCTCTTGCTGGGGGCTTGGGAGTGGAGCCCTAGCTGCCCCCACTCACCAGGATCTTGCCCAGCTCCTCCTCCTCACAGTCAGCTGGCTCCTTCCCCAGACGCTCTCTCGTTGGCTGTGGGGGTGGGTGGGTGGAGATGTGAGCCAGGGCAGCCTCACCTGCACCTCGTGTGAAGGGAGTTAGAGGGCGACCTGCCTAGGTGGAACCCGGGGCGGGTGGGGGCGGGCCCAGAGCAGGTACCAGGATGGCCTGGATCTCGTCCTTGTCACAGCACACATGGTACAGCACCATGTCCTGGGCAATGTCCTTGCGGTTCTCCAGCTTGTTCATCTTGTCATAGGTGTCTGTGTTCAGCACCGACCAGCCCAGAAACTGCGTGAGGGACTGAGGGAACCCTGGTGTGGGGCCTGCGGCCGTGCCTGCCCGAAATCTGTCCCTCAGCCCGGTCCCCACCCGCCAGGCATCGGGGTCGCTGGACCCCCACCCGCCACACAACCAGGCCATTAGGCCCCCACCCGCCACACACCCAGTCAGCCAGCCCTCCCCCCCACCTCTGGAGCCTCCCCCCAGGCCAGGCCGCTGTGTCCCCTCGGGAGGGCTACCTCCATGAGGACCTCGTCCTGCTCGTCGAAGGGCTTGCCGTCCTTCCTGTTGTAGAACGTGGCCACACCCACGATCTCCTCCTTCTTGTTGACAATGGGCATGGACAGCACGTTCCTGATGATCCAACCTGAGTCGTCCAGGGGATCCTCCTGAGGGAGGTGGGTGGAGAGACAAGCCGGGGGGGCCTCTGCCAGTTCCTCCCCCCTCACACGGGTGCCTGACTTCCTGCTCAGTGCCTGCGGGCCCACGTCCCCTGTGGCCTCCGCCTCAGCAAGACAGGATGTCCCTCACGGTGTGGGTGACACCGTCTCCAGAGACCTCAATCCCCACCCCCAGTGCTCACTGGATGCTCGGTACAGACTGGCCTGGCCTCCCTACAGGCCCCCGACCCTGCCGTGCGGCCTGCTGTGAGGTGCAGATGTGGCTTCTGGCAGGACCCCGGGCAGAGCCAGCTTGGCCCCAACCTGGCCATATGTCCTTGTGGTGCTGTGTGAGGTCAGGGCCTCGGGCCACAGCCTGCTGACTGGGGACAGACCCACAGCCCAGGCTCTGCATGTGCTGACCGGGGCCTGCAGCCAGGGCTGACCCACAGTCCATCTGACTACATAGCTTCTTTCTGGGACAGACACTCCCACTGGCGGGTGAGCAGATACCTGGAACTTAAACATCTCGTCAGCAGGGGCATTCATGATGTTGCAGATCTGGGAAAGAAGCAAAGACAGTATCACCTGCAGGTGTGACACACAGCCGCCAAACACAGCTCCCGGACAGCCAGCCGTGGGCCTCTGGGCAGGAGAGGTGCAGGGGAGAGGGGCAAGGTGGAGGCAAGACGGGGTCACGAGGGCAAGGCAGGGGCTGGTGGGCATGCGGCAGGCCACACTCACAAAGCCACTCTCTGCCACGTAGGTTGGAAGGCCACTGGCGAGGGCCCAGTGATCAGCGGGTGGCGTCCTGGGGAGAGACTAGAGGTCAGAGACAGTGTGCAGGGGTGTGGGGTGTGTGTCTGTAGAGAGTGTTGTGTGCAGCTGTGTTGTGAAGTGGTGCTGAGGAAGCTGACGCTAACACCTGACTCTGCCCTCCACCATCACAGCAGAGCCAAATGCAGCATCACTGAAGCATCACAGCTCTGGGTGATCACCAGTCCCGAGTGGGGCACAGTGGAAGGAACCTGTGAGTGTAGGTTAGCAAGATTTCTGCCAAGTCATGCCTATGCCTCCCCAGAGTGGAAACCAGACCCTCACCCAGCCTCACGGTATCAACTAACGACAGACCCAGACACCCAAAGCCTCACAGCCCCACAGCCCCACAGCCCACAGCCCCACAGCCCACAGCCCACAGCCTCACAGCCCACAGCCCCACAACCAACACAACCCCACAACCCCACAGCCTCACATCACCAACAGCCACACAGCCTCACAGCCCCACAGCCTCACTGCCCCACAGCCTCACAAGCCACCAAAGCCCCACAGCCCCACATCACCAACAGCCCCACAGCCTCACTGCCCCACAGCCTCACAAGCCACCAAAGCCCCACAGACTCACAGCCTCACAGCCTCACAGCCTCACAGCCCCACAGCCCCACAGCCCCACAGCCTCACAGCCCCACAGCCCCGCAACCCCCACAACCCCACAACCCCACAGCCTCACATCACCAACAGCCTCACAGCATCACAGCCCCACAGCCACACAGATAGACAGCCTCAAAGCCACAAAGCCTCACAGCTACACAGCCCCAAAGCACCCACAGCCTCACTACCGCACAACCTCACAGCCTCACAGACTCACAGCCTCACAGCCCCAACAGGCCCACAGAATCATAGACACACAGACATAAAGCCCCACAGACTCACAGCCCCACTGCCCCACAGACACACAGCATCACAGCCCCACAGCCACACAGATATACAGCCTCACAGCCTCATGGCTACACAGCCCCAAAGCACCCACAGCCTCACAGACACACAGACACAAAGCCCCACAAACTCACAGCCCCACAGCGCCACAGACTCAGCCTCACAGCCCCAGAGCCACAAAGCCTCACAGCCCCACAGCCCCACAGCCTCACAGCACCCACAGCCTCACAACCCCTCAACCACCACAGCCCCACAGATTCACAGCCCCACAGCCCCACAGCCCCACAGCCCACAGAGCCTTGCAGCCTCACAGCCTCACAGCCCTACAGCCCCACAGCCCCACAGCCTCACAGCCCCACAGCCCCAACAGCCCCACAGCCTCACAACCCCACAGCACCCACAGCCCCACAGCCTCACAGCCCCAGAGCCCCACAGACACACAGACACACAGCCCCTCAGCCACACAGCCTCACAGCCCCACAGCACCACAGCGCCACAGCCCCACAGCCCCACAGCCCCACAGCCACACAGCCCCACAGCCTCATAGACTAACAGCCTCACAGTCCCACAGCCCCACATCCACACAGCCACACAGCCCCACAGACCCACAGCCTCACAGACTAACAGCCTCACAGCCCCACAGCACCACAGCCTCACAGCCCCCACAGCCACTCAGCTTCACAGAAACCACAGACTCACAGCCACTCAGCCCCTCAGCCCCACAGCCACACAGACACACAGACACAGAGGCCCACAGCACCACAGCCCCACGGCCTCACAAAATCACAGCAACACAGCCTCACAGCCTCACAGCCCCCACAACCTCACAGCCTCACAGCCCCACAGCCCCACAGCCCCACAGCCTCACAGCCTCACAACCACAAAGCCTCACAGCCCCACAGCACCAACAGCCTCATAGCCTCACTGCCCCACAGCCTCACAAGCCACCAAAGCCCCACAGACTCACAGCCTCACAGCCTCACAGCCTCACAGCCCCACAGCCCCACAGCCCCACAGCCCCACAGCCTCACAGCCCCACAGCCCCACAACCCCCACAACCCCACAGCCTCACATCACCAACAGCCTCACAGCATCACAGCCCCACACCCACACAGATAGACAGCCTCAAAGCCACAAAGCCTCACAGCCTCACAGCTACACAGCCCCAAAGCACCCACAGCCTCACTACCCCACAACCTCACAGCCTCACAGACTCACAGCCTCACAGCCCCAACAGGCCCACAGAATCATAGACACACAGACATAAAGCCCCACAGACTCACAGCCCCACTGCCCCACAGACACACAGCATCACAGCCCCACAGCCACACAGATATACAGCCTCACAGCCTCATGGCTACACAGCCCCAAAGCACCCACAGCCTCACAGACACACAGACACAAAGCCCCACAAACTCACAGCCCCACAGCCCCACAGCCTCACAGCACCCACAGCCTCACAACCCCTCAACCACCACAGCCCCACAGACTCACAGACTCAAAGCCCCACAGCCTCACAGCATCCACAGCCACACAGCCCCACAGCCACTCAGCTTCACAGCACCCACAGACTCACAGCCCCTCAGCCCCTACAGCCCCACAGCCCCACAGCCCCACAGCACCACAGCCCCACAGCACCACAGCCTCACAGCATCACAGCCTCACAGGCTCACAGCCCCACAACCACACAGGCTCACAGCCCCACAGCCCCACAAAACCCACAGACTCACAGCACCTCAGCCCCTACAGAACCACAGACCCACAGCCCCACAGCTCCCACCTCACTGCCACACAGACTAACAGCCTCACAGCCTCACAGCCCCACAGCCTCACAGCCTCACAGCCACACAGCCCCACAGCCCCAACAGCACCACAGAATCATAGACACACAGACACAAAGCCCCACAGTCTCACAACACCACAGCCTCACAGACTCACAGCCTCAAAGCCCCACAGCCTCACAGCACCCACAGCCACTCAGATTCACAGCACCCACAGCCTCAGAGCCCCTCAGCCCCCACATACCCACAGCCCCATAGACACACAGCCCCACAGACCCACAGCACCACAGACTCACAGACACACAGCCTCATAGCCACACAGCCCCACAGCCCCTAAGACCCCACAGCCCCACAGACTCACAGACACACAGCCCCACCACCACACAGCCTCACTGCTGAAAATCCTCACAGCGCCACAGCCCCAGAGCCCCACAGCCCCAGAGCCCCACCGCCCCCAGCCCCACCGCCAAACCGCCCCACAGCCTCACAGACACACAGCCTCACAGCCCCACAGCCCCACAGCCCCACAGCCCCACAGCCCCACAGCCTCACAGCCACACAGCCCCAGAGCACCACAGCACCACAGCCTCAAGCCCCCACAGCCACTCAGCTTCACAGAACCCACAGACTCACAGCCACTCAGCCCCTCAGCCCCACAGCCCCACAGACACACAGACACAGAGGCCCACAGCCCCACAGCCTCACAGACTCACAGCCTCAAAGCCTCACAGCCCCACAGCCCCACAGCCCCACAGCTACACAGCCACACAGCCTCACAGCCCCACAGCCCACAGAGCCTTGCAGCCTCACAGCCTCACAGCCCCACAGCCCCACAGCCCCACAGCCTCACAGCCTCACAACCACAAAGCCTCACAGCCCCACAGCACCAACAGCCTCATAGCCTCACAGCCCCACAGCCTCACTGCCACACAGCCACACGCCTCACAGCCTCACAGCCCCAAAGGCTAACAGTCTCACTGCCCCACAGCCCCACACCCCACAGCCTCACAGCCCCACAGGCCCACAGCCACTCAGCTTCACAGCCCCACAGACTCACAGCCCCTCTTCCCCTCAGCCCCACAGCCCCACAGCCCCACAGACACAGAGGCCCACAGACACACAGCCTCACAGCCTCACAGACTCACAGCCTCACAGCCCCCACAACCTCACAGACTCACAGCTTCACAGCCCCACAGCACCCACATCCACTCAGCTTCACAGCACCCACAGACTCACAGCCCCTCAGCCCCTACAGAACTACAGACCCAAAGACACACAGACACACAGGCCCACAGTCCCACAGCCCTACAGGCCCACAGCCCCACAGTCTCACAGCCACACAGCCACACAGACTAACAGCCTCACAGACTAACAGCCTCACAGCCTCACAGCCCCACAGCCCCAACAGCCCCACAGAATCATAGACACACAGACACAAAGCCCCACAGTCTCACAGCCTCACAGCCTCACAGACTCACAGCATCAAAGCCCCACAGCCTCACAGCCCCACAGCCCCACAGCACCCACACCCACTCAGCTTCACAGCACCCACAGCCTCACAGCCCCTCAGCCCCCACATCCCCACAGATTCACAGACACACAGCCCCATAGAGCCACAGCACCACAGACTCACAGACACACAGTCATAGACACACAGCCTCACAGTCCCACAGCCTCAAGCCCCACAGCCTCACAGCCCCACAGCCACTCAGCTTCATAGCACCCACAGCCCCACAGCCCCACACCTCATAGCCCCCCAGCCCCACAACCTCACAGCCAATACAGACTCACAGACTCACAATCTCACAGACTCACAACCCCACAGCACCCACAGCCCCACAGCCTCACAGCCCCAGAGCCCCACAGACACACAGCCTCACAGCCTCACAGCCCCACAGCGCCGCAGCCCCACAGCCCCACAGCCCCACAGCCTCACAGACATGCAGTCTCACTGCCCCACAGACACACAGCACCCACAGCCCCACAGCCTCACAGCCCCAGAGCCCCACAGACACACAGCCCCTCAGCCACACAGCCTCACAGCCTCACAGCCCCACAGCGCCGCAGCCCCACAGCCCCACAGCCCCACAGCCTCACAGCCCCACAGTCCCACAGCCCCACAGCCTCACAGACACGCAGTCTCACTGCCCCACAGACACACAGCATCCACAGCCCCACAGCCTCACAACCCCACAGTCTCACAGCCCCACAGCCCCACAGCCCCACAGCCTCACACCCCACAACCTCACAGCACCCACAGCCACTCGGCTTCACAGCCCTACAGCCCCTCAGCCCCCACAGCCCCACAGCCCCACTGCCTCATAGTCTCACAGGTCCCACAGCCTCACACCTTCACAGTCCCCACAGTCTGCATACCCTCATAGCCAGACAAGCCCCATAGCCTCACAGCACCCATATCCTCTGAGACCCCACAGCTTCACAGCTTCACAGCCTCAAAGGCACACAGCCTCAAGCCTAAGCCTCACAACCCCACAGCCTCTCAGCCTCTCAGCCTCTCAGCCTTTCCGCCTCACAGAATCACAACCCCACAGGTGCACAGTCCCAACAGGCTCACAGCCTCAGAACCTCACAGCACCCACAACCTTACAGCCTCACAGCCTCACAGTACCCATAGCCCTTACAGCCACACAGCCTCGCAGCACCCATAGTATCTTGGCATCATAGCACCCACAACCTCACAGCCTCACAGGCCAGCAGGCTTACAACCCCCACAGAGTCACGGCCTCAGAGCCTCAAAGCTCTTACAGTCACACAGCCTCACAGCTTCAAAACACGCACAGCCTCTCAGCCCCCACAGCCCCACAGCCCCACAGCCTCTCAGCCCCCACAACCTCACAACCCCACAGTCTCTCAGCCTTACAGCCCCCACACTCCAAAACTCTTACAGGCTCTCAGCATCACAGCCTCACAGCCTCACACCCTTACAGTCACATACCTTCCAAGCCTCAGACTTAGAGCCCCAACAGCCTGCACAACCCCACAGCCAAACAAGCCCAACAGCCTCTTAGCACCCACAGCCTCTCAGCCCCCACAGTCTCGCAGTCTCACACACACTGCCTCACAGCCTCATTGCCCCTACAGCCTCACAGCCTCACAGGATCACAGCCCCCACAGCCTCATAGGATCACAGCCTCATAGCCTCAGTGCCACATAGCACCCACAGTCTCACAGCCTCTCAGCCCTGACAGACTCTCAGACTTACAACCCCTACAGCTTCACAGCACCCACAGTCTGATAGACTCACAAACCCCACAGTGCCAATCCTCTCAGCCTCACAGCCCACACAGACCCCACAACCTCTCAGCCTCCACAGCCTCACAGCCTAACAACCCACACAGAACCACAGCCTCAGAGCCCCACATCCCCCACAGCCCACAAATTCTCAAAGACTCACAGCCCACACAGCCTCTCAGACTTACAACATTCCACATCCTCACAGCCTCAAACCCCCACAGCCTCTCAGCTCCCACAGCCTCACAGCCCCACAGCCCCGCACACACACAGCCTCATAGGCTCAATGCCCCCACAGCCTCAAAGCCTCACAGCCCCACAGCCCCCCCCCACAGCCTCACAGGCTCAATGCCCCCACAGCATCACAGGCTAACAACACCCACAGCCTCAAAGCCTCACAGCCTCACAGCCCCACAGCCCATAGCCTCTGAGCCTCACAGCACACACAGTCCCATACCCCCCACAGCCTCACAGCACCCACAACCTCACTGCCCCCAAAGCCTCACAGCTCCACAGACTCACAGCACCACTACCGCACAGCCTCACAGCCTTACAAACTCAGAGCTTCACAGCCCACACCCTCACAACACAGTCTCCACAGCATCACAGACTCACAACCACTATAGCATTACAGCCTCTCAGCCTCACAGCTCACTCAGACTAACAGATGACCCAGCATCTCAGACTCACAGCTCCCACAGCTTCAAAGCCTCACAACCTCACAGCCCACACAGCATACAGCTCACACAGCCACACAGCCTCACTGCCCAACAGCCTCACTGCCCACACAGACTCACAGCCCCACAGCCCACACAGAGCCCAAAGATTCAGAGCCTCAGCCCACACAGATTCACAGCCCCACAGTCTCACAGCCACACAGCTCCACAACCTCACAGCCTCATAGCCTCACAGCCCACAAAGCCCCAAAGACTCAGAGCCTCATAGCCCCCACAGCCCCACAACCTCACAAATTCCACAGCCTCATAACCTCCACAGCCTCAAAGCCTCACACACAGAGCGCCCACAGCCTCACAGCACACAAGCCTCAAAACCTCCGCAGCCTCACAGCCCCAGAGACTTACAGCCTTACAGCCCACACAGCCCCACAGCCCCACAGCCTACACAGCCCCGCAGCCCCGCAGCCCACGCAGCCCACGCAGGCCCGCAGCCCACGCAGCCCCGAAGCCCCGCAGCCTCAGCCTCACAGCCTCACAACCTCACAGTCTCACAGCCTCACAGCCCCACAGCCTCACAGCCTCACAGCCCCACAGCCCCACAGTCTCACAGCCACACATCCCCCACAGCATCACAGTCTCACAGCTCCAAAGCCTCACAGCCTCACAGCCCTCACGGCCCCCACATCCCCCACAGCCCCCACAGCCCCCACAGCCCCCACAGCCCCCACAACCCCCACAGCCTCATAGTCTCACAGCCACACAGCCCCCACAGCCTCACAGCCACACAGCCCCCTCAGCCCCCACAGCCCCCACAGCCCCACAGCCTCACAGCCACACAGCCCCCACAGCCTCACAGCCACACAGCCCCCACAGCCCCCACAGCCTCACAGCCTCACAGCCTCACAGCCCACACAGCTTCACTTCACAGCCCACACAGCTTCACAACCCACACAACCTCTCAGTCCCACAGCCTCACTCATCCCACAGCCTCACACCCTTACACTCCCTCATACCCTACCCACCACCCATCCCCACCCCGGCCACTACTCACTCACAGCTGGGACTTACGGGATGACCTTGATGTCTTCCTTGCCATGAAGGATGTAGTCAATGACCTTGTAGAACACAATTTCCTGAGAGACAGAGGCCGCCGGTGTGAGGCTAGTGCCCACCTGGTCATGCAGACACAGGATGGACAGACCCTCCACCCCACAGCCGCACACAGGTGCACATGCTACATGTGTCAGCACCGCCTGACCCCATGCACGCCTGCCACTCCCATGTGTCCTGTCCCTTCAGTCCCACACGTGCCACCAGGGGCAGCTGATCTTGGCTATGCCTAACCCTCCCCGCCTGGGGCTGGATGGAAGCGGAAGGGTGGGGGCTCCCTGACTCACGCGGCCGTCGGGGGTCCTAGGGCCTGAGTAGGGCTGCGCCTCTCCCATCAGGACCGGCCACACGTCAAAGAATTCCTGGGCGACAGGTAGGGTCAGTGGCAGGCAGCACAGGGCTAGCCAAGCCTCGAGAGCCGAGGCCTCACCTTTTCCTTGGTCATGTCCAGGAGCCCCACCGAGTACCGGTCACAGTTCAGGTAGGCCCGCACCGTGTAGAAGGCCTTGTGGAACTGTCTCTCAATGTCTGTCAGCTCCTCAAACACCTTGTTGGCTGACCAGAGGAGCACCTGGGAGAGCATGGCCTGTGGTTAGCCTCACATAAACCCCTGATGACCAGCATCTGGGGCCTGTGCCCCCAATCCCGATGACCAGCACCTGGGGTCTGTGCCCCGAACCCTGATGACCAGCACCTGGAGTCTGTGCCCCCAACCCTGATGACCAGCACCTGGGGTCTGTGCCCCCAACCCTGATACCAGTACCTAGGGCTTGTGCCCCCAACCCTGATGACCAACACCAGGTGTCTGTGCCCCCCCAACCCTGAAACCAGCACCTGGGGTCTGTGCCCCGAACCCTGAAACCAGCACCTGGGGCCTGTGCCCCCAACCCTGATGACCAGCACCAGGTGTCTGTGCCCCCAACCCTGATGACCAGCACCTGGGGTCTGTGCCCCCAACCCTGATGACCAACACCAGGTGTCTGTGCCCCCCAACCCTGAAACCAGCACCTGGGGTCTGTGCCCCCAACCCTGAAACCAGCACCTGGGGCCTGTGCCCCCAATCCTGATGACCAGCACCTGGTGTCTGTGCCCCCAACCCTGATGACCAGCACATGGGGTCTGTGCCCCCACACTGATGACCAGCACCAGGGGCCTGTGCCCCCAACCCTGATGACCAGCACATGGGGTCTGTGCCCCCAACCCTGATGACCAGCACCTGGGGTCTGTGTCCCCAACCCTGATGACCAGCACCAGGGGTCTGTGCCCCCCCAACCCTGAAACCAGCACCCTGATGACCAGGTGGAACTGGCTTGCAGGTGTCTCTCTCCCTCTCTCCCCTCAATTTCTCTGTTCTATCAAATAAAGTAGAGGAAAAAAAAGACAAAGCTCTGAATAGCCTGCCTCAAGTCCCTGGGGAAGCTGACATCACAGGTGGTCAGTGCTCTGTCAGCACAGTGAATGGAAAGAGGTCCAGCCGCTGAGTCACAGCACATCCACTGGGACACAACACATCCAGGGGTCACAGCACATCCAGAGGACACAGCACATCCAGGGGACACAGCACATCCAGGGGACACAGCACATCCAGGGGACACAGCACATCCAGGGGTCACAGCACATCCAGGGGTCACGGCACATCCAGGGGACACGGCACATCCAGGGGACACAGCACATCCAGGGGACACAGCACATCCAGGGGTCACAGCACATCCAAGGGTCACAGCACATCCAGGGGACACAGCACATCCATGGGTCACAGCACATCCATGGGACACAGCACATCCATGGGACACAGCACATCCAGGGGACACAGCACGTCCACAGCCACACACAACACCGGTGGTGACTTCACCTGCATGCTTTACTTAAGATCACATGGAGACTATATTCTGTGTCAGAAAGCCCTTTAACAAATGTAAAAGAATGAAACTTACAGAGACTATATTTTCATTCACAGTGAAATTAAGCCACTGGAAAAGTCGAGATGCATCAGAGAACACACTTCCTTATATATATATATATGGAATATATATATATATATATATTTTACCTTTTGTTGCCTTTGTTTTTCATTATTGTTGTAGGTATTATTGTTGTTGTTATTGATGTCGTTGTTTTGGATAGGGCAGAGAGAAATGGAGACAGGAGGGAAAGACAGAGAGGGGGAGAGAAAGACAGACACCTGCAGACCTGCTTCACCGCCTGGGAAACGACTCCCTTACAGGTGGGGAGCCGGGGGCTCAAACAAGGATTACTACGCCAGTCCTTATGCTTTGCGCCCACGTGCGCTTGACCTGCTGTGCTACCACCTGACTCCCACAACACACTTCTAAATAATACACAGATCGGGCTGGGGAGACAGCATAATGGTTATGTAAAAGACTTTCAAGCCTAAGGCCCCAAAGTCCCAGGTTAAGTTCCCAGCACTACCATAAGCCAGAGCTGAGCAGTGCTCTGGTATCTCTCTATGTCTATCTTTCTCTGTATCCCTTTCACTAAAAATAAATAAAATATTAAAGAAATAATAATACACAGATCAAAGAAGACTCAATAGGCTATAAAGAGGTTTTGCACTAACTAGAGATACATCTTTCTAAAAATATTTTTTTTTATTTATTTTCCCTTTTGTTGCCCTTATTTTTTATTGTTGTTGTTATTGATGTCGTTGTTGTTGGATAGGACAGAGAGACATGGAGAGAGGAGGGGAAGACAGAGAGGCAGAGAGAAAGACAGACACCTGCAGACCTGCTTCACCACCTGTGAAGCGACTCCCCTGCAGGTGGGGAGCCGGGGGCTCGAACCGGGATCCTTATGCCGGTCCTTGTGCTTTGCGCCATGTGCGCTTAACCCGCTGTGCCACCGCCCGACTCCCTAGAGATATATCTTAACAAAGTTTATGGAATGTAGTGGAGAAATTAATTGCACTAAATACACATGTTAAAAGATTCAACAAGGGGAGCAGGTTGGGCGGTAGCGCAGCAGGTTAAGTGCACGTGGTGCAAAGCACAAAGAATTGTGTAAGGATCCCGGTCCCAGCCTCCGACTCCCACCTGCAGGGGAGTCGCTTCACAGGCGGTGAAGCAGGTCTGCAGGTGTCTATCTTTCTCTCCTCCTCTCTGTCTTCCCCTCCTCTCTCCATTTCTCTCTGTCTTATCCAACATCAACAGCAATAATAATAACAACAGCGACGATAAACAGCAAAGGCAGCAAAGGGGAAAAAATAGCCTCCAGGAGCAGTGGATTTGTATTGCAGGCACCGAGCCCCAGCAATAGCCCTGGAGGCAAAAAAAAAAAAAAGATTCAACAAGGGGCCAGGCAGTAGTACAGTGGGTTAAATGCACATGGTGTGAAGCGCAAGGACTGACTTATGGATCTAGGTTTGAGCCCCAGGCTCCCCACCTGCAGGGGGGTCGCTTCACATGCAGTGAAGCAGGTCTCCAGTATTCTATCGTTCTCTCCCCCTCTCTGTCTTCCCCTCCTCTCTCTGTCCTATCCAACAACATCTATAGCAACAATAACAACAACAAGGGCAAAAAAATAAATGGGGAAAATCTAGGTTTGAGCCCCAGGCTCCCCACCTGCAGGGGGGTCGCTTCACATGCAGTGAAGCAGGTCTCCAGTATTCTATCGTTCTCTCCCCCTCTCTGTCTTCCCCTCCTCTCTCTGTCCTATCCAACAACATCTATAGCAACAATAACAACAACAAGGGCAAAAAAATAAATGGGGAAAATGGCCTCTAGGAGCAGTGGATTTGTAGTGCAGGCACTGAGCCCCAGCGATAACCCTCGAGGTAGACAACAACAACAAGAAGACAATAATCTAATCTTAGGAAACTAGAAAAAGATCAACTTAAGTGTAAAGAAAGTGCCAGAAAATAGATAAATATCATAAACAACTTAGTTCCCAAAATGTGATGATGGAGATGACATAGACCTGGCCAGCCCTCTAGAAGGAGAAACAGAATCCTCTGAACAGATCCAGAAGAGCTGGGGCAGCTACTATCCTCCTGAAAGCGTCAGCGGTCTCTCTGGGTTACTTGGCGGAAGAGATCATCCCGCATTGTCCACTACAATCTCTTTCTGCAAACAGGGGCAAGAGAGTGTGTCCTAACTCGTTCTACTAGGCCAGCATTACTTGAACATCAAGTTCACCATAAGAAAGAAAAACTATAGACCTAAATGTCTTTTTAAAATGTTGTTTACTTATTATTTATCGACTAGAGACAGAATCAGAGAGAAAGGGGCTGGGCGGTGCTGCACCAGGTTAAACACACACAGTACCAAGTGCAAGGACCCACACAAGGATCCCAGCTAGAGCCCCCATTCCCCACCTATAAGGGTCGCTTCACAAGCAATGAAGCAGGTCTGCAGGTGTCTCCGTGTCTCTCTCCCTCTTTTATCTCTCACTCCCCTCTCAATTTCTCTCTGTCCTACCCAACATAAAACGGAAAAAATAGCCACAGGAGTAGTGGATTTGTAGCGCTGGCACTGAGCCCCAGCAATAAATAACCCTGGAGACGAAGAAGAAGAAGAAGAAGAAGAAGAAGAAGAAGAAGAAGAAGAAGAAGAAGAAGAAGAAGAAGAAGAAGGGAGTAAGAGAAATAGAGACATTGGAAGCCCTAAACCCTGATTTACAGCTCATGAAACTTTCCCCTTGCAGGTGGGGATCAAGGCCTCAAACCTAGGTCCTTGCACACTGAAATGTGAGCACCTACCCATGTGTTCCATCGCCTGTCCCCCAGACGCAAAATTCTTAACAAAATATTAGCAAACTGATCCAGTTGGACTGGGGAGGTAGCATATAGCTATGCAAAAAGGGTTTTATACCTGAGGCATCAAAGGTCTCAGGTTCAGTCAAACCTGTGTGGTATGAGAGAGAGAGAGAGAGAGAGAGAGAGAGAGAGAGGGAGAGAGGGGCCCTGATCCAGTCATAACTAAAAATAATTCTTTAAAACATTTTTATTATCTTTATTTATTTATTGCATAGAGACAGCCAGAAATTGAGAGGAAGGGGAAGATAGGGAGAGAGACAGAGAGACAACTGCAGCACTGCTTTACGGTTTATGAAGCTTTCCCCCTACAGATGGGGATCAGGGACTTGAACCCAGGCCCTTACACATTGTAACATGAGCACTCAACCAGATGTATCACCAACTGGCCCCTCAAAGTAATTCTAGTGGCCAAGATGGTAAGTTAGTGGCAGAGCAAGAGACCTGAGTGTGTGCGGACCCAGGCGCAACCCCAACACCCCACAGAGCAGAGTGGTGCTCTCTTTTTCAATTAATGAATAAATTAAATATTAAAATCTATACTCCATTATTAAGAATTGAAAGAGGCCATGAGTTGGTGGAGAAAAGTGTCCGACGACACCAGGAAGTGATAGAATTATCTGTGAGAGCACCAGTCTGCAAGCCCAGGGCCCTGGGTCACAGGTCTAACCTGTGCTCACAGGTGGCACCACAACCAGAGCTGAGCAGTGCTCTGGCCTCTCTCCCTCCCTCCTTTCTCACTCTCGCATAATAAATATGTAGCTTTCAAGTTTTTTGAAAATGTGACAGAATCCAACACTACTTTAGAATAAAAATGCCTCTGGGAATGGAAAAAGAGGAATGCTACCCTCAGTGGTGAGAAACTTGGAGGCTTTCCCCCAGGACAGGGGACAAGACATGGGCGGCTGTCTCCTCTCACCAGCTGTCCGGCATGGCTGGAAAGGCTCAACGTGGGGAGAAAAGACAGGCCCAGAGGGCAGGAATGAAGGAAACAGCCTAGTCACAACAAGGTCCCAGGGTCAAGATGCAGTCAACCACACTTCCAAGTGAACACCGGTATCTAAAATTAAGGACACAGTACCACGCTCAGTGTCACAGAGGTCACATGTTAGGTGCACAGGAGCACGGCATCTGTGTGGTCTATGTGCAGACCACAGAACTCAGACAAGAGCTCAGACACTCAGGTGAGTGGAGCTCTGCTCCAGTGGACTTGGAGACTTGTTGACATTTCTCCAAATTTCACGTACAGATTTAACTCAGTCCCAGTGAAAACACCAGCAGACTTTTTTTGTGGATTCTAAACTTACATGGATTTGCAAGAAGCATAAGCAAATTGGGGGCTTTATATTTCTGGCTCTGTACAGTGTGGGCAGGAGCCCAGGAGACACACACCTCGGGCCACGAGCACCACAGCAAGGAAGCTGGAGGCTCTGAGCAAAGGATAAAGAGGCTGAGGACACTCATGCTGGAAATAACAAAGCAAAAGGTGTCAGGGACAGAGTTTCAGATAGATTTGCCTTGCAGACTAGAGGTGCCAACACTAGACCCAGAGTCAGGGCACTGCCTGAGGTTAATCTCTGGGCCTTTTCATTCTGCACTTGTCATCCCAGGCCCACACCCAGCTCGGAGCTCAGCCTCACACCCAGCCCAGATTCCAGCACCAAGTGCAGCTCTGAGTCCAGCCTTGAGCCTAGCCCCGAGCCCAGCCTTGTGTCCAACCCAGAGCTCAGCCTCACAGCCAGACCTGAGCAAAGCCCTGAATTCAACCCTGAATACAGCCGCACAGCCAACCTTGAGTGCATCCATGACCCAGCCCTGACCAGCCCTGAGTCCATCTTGAGCTCAGCCCTGAATCTAGCCTAGAGCCAAGCCTCATACCCAGCCCTGAGTCCATCCCTGAGTCCAGTCCTGAGTCCATCCCTGAATCCAGCCCTGAGTCCAGCTCTGAATCCAGCCCTGAGTCCATCCCTGAATCCAGCATTGAGTCCAGCCAGAGTCCATCATTGATTCCAGCCCTGAGTCCAGCCCTGAATCCAGCCCTGAGTCCATCATTGAGTCCAGCCCTGAGTCCAGCTCTGAATCCAGCTCTGAGTCCAGCCCTGAGTCCAGCTCTGAATCCAGCCCTGAGTCCAGCCCTGAGTCCAGCCATGAGTCCAGCCCTGAGTTCAGCCCTGAGTACAACTCTGAAACCATCCTGAGTCCATCCTTGATTCCAGCCCTGAAACCAGCCCTGAGTCCAGCCCGGAATCCGGCCCTGAGTCCAGCTCTGAGTCAAGCTCTTAATCCATCCTTGAGTTCAGCCCTGAGTCCAGCCCTGAGTCCAGACCTGAGTCGAGTCTTGAGTCCAGCCCTGAGTCCAGCTCTCAATCCAGCCCTGAGTCCAGCTCTGAATCCATCCTGAGGCCAGCCCTGAATCCAGCCCTGAATCGAGCTCTGAGTCCATCCCTGAGTACAGCCCTGAATCCATCCTTAAATCCACCCCTGAGTCCAGCCGTGAATCCAGCCCTGAGTCCAGCCCTGAATCCAGCCCTGAGTCCTGCCCTGAGTCCATCCCTGAGTCCAGCTCTGAGTCCAGCCCTGAATCCAGCCCTGAGTCCTGCCCTGAGTCGAGCTCTGAGTCCAGCCCTGAGTCCAGCCCTGAATCCAGCCCTGAGTCCAGCTCTGAGTCCAGCCCTGAGTCCAGCTCTGAATCCATCCTGAGTCCAGCCCTGAGTCGAGCTCTGAGTTCATCCCTGAGTCCAGCCCTGACTCCACCCCTGAGTCCAGCCCTGAGTCCAGCCCTGACTCCAGCCCTGAGTCCAGCCCTGACTCCACCCCTGAGTCCAGCCCTGAGTCCAGCCCTGAGTCCAGCCCTGAGTTCAGCCCTGAATCCAGCCCTGAGTTCAGCCCTGAGTCCAGCCCTGAGTTCAGCCCTGAGTCCAGCCCTGAGTCCAGCCCTGAGTTCAGCCCTGAGTTCAGCCCAGAGTTCAGCCCTGAGTCCAGCCCTGAGTCCAGCCCTGAATCCAGCCCTGAGTTCAGCCCTGAGTCCAGCTCTGAGTCCAGCCCTGAGTCCAGCCCTGAGTCCAGCCCTGAGTCCAGCCCTGAGTCCAGCCCTGAGTTCAGCCCTGAGTCCAGCCCTGAGTCCAGCCCTGAGTCCAGCCCTGAGTGCAGCCTCACACTCCCTTGGCCCATTTGACATGTCTCCAGAACAGTGGGGCACAAGACGGGGACACAGGATACTGTACAAGTCCACAATATGGGCACAGAGGGTGGGACATGTCCTGTGGGACCCCCAGCAACCCCCTTTCACTGATAAACTCCCCTCTACACACAGTACCATGTTGTTGTCTCAGGGAGACGGTGAGTTTGAATTGAGCAGTTGCTCCCCATTTCAGATCCAGCGCCCCCCCCCCCCCCGCCCATGTGAAAGCATGCCCCTTGCCTCCTGGCCCCTCAGACTGGCACCTGGGGCTCCCAGCACCTGCAGACTTTCAGCCACTAGGGAGACACAGCAGCACACCCACACTCACAAAGCCTCCCCTGGGAGCCGCAGCCCAATGGACATCAAAGTCCACCTTTGTTCAGAGGGCACTGGATTGGAGGTGAACCCCACTCTGAGTTGGGTGGCCTGGGGCAGCCTCTGTGTACCTGGCCTCGGCGTGTCTCACAGTTGTGGAGGTAGCTCAGGTGGTAGATCTTTAGGTTCAAGGTGCCAAAATTCAGGTACTTTAAGAAAATCTGGAAGAGCAGAGAGCAGGTTCCAGAGGAGCAGGGCCTGTGTCACACACAGCTCTGCACTCATATGTGTACACATGTGTACAGAGACATGCGATGGGTGTGGGAAACTGAGCCAGGAGACGGCAGACAGCCTACAGCAGCCACCAGGCCCAGGGTGAGAGGGAAGACACAGGGACAGAGGCAGGGGCACAGGACACAGGAAGACAGGGACACAGGACAAAAGACATGGGATACAAAGAGACAAGGACACAGAAAAGGGCACAGGATACAGAGAGACGACTCAGAACAAAGGAAGCAGGAACACGGTGTAGAATGCAAGGTGCATAGAGTACAGGGGATTAAGAACACAAGGACATGGAGCAGGGCTGGCAGTAGCTCACCTGACTGAGCACACGTGTCACAAGGACATGGAGCAGGGCTGGCAGTAGCTCACCTGACTGAGCACACGTGTCACAAGGACATGGAGCAGGGCTGGGCAGTAGCTCACCTGACTGAGCACACGTGTCTCAAGGACATGGAGCAGGGCTGGGCAGTAGCTCACCTGACTGAGCACACGTGTCACAAGGACATGGAGCAGGGCTGGCAGTAGCTCACCTGACTGAGCACACGTGTCACAAGGACATGGAGCAGGGCTGGCAGTAGCTCACCTGACTGAGCACACGTGTCACAAGGACATGGAGCAGGGCTGGGCAGTAGCTCACCTGACTGAGCACACGTGTCACAAGGACATGGAGCAGGGCTGGGCAGTAGCTCACCTGACTGAGCACACGTGTCACAAGGACATGGAGCAGGGCTGGCAGTAGCTCACCTGACTGAGCACACGTGTCTCAAGGACATGGAGCAGGGCTGGGAAGTAGTTCACCTGACTGAGCACACGTGTCACAAGGACATGGAGCAGGGCTGGGCAGTAGCTCACCTGACTGAGCACACGTGTCACAAGGACATGGAGCAGGGCTGGGCAGTAGCTCACCTGACTGAGCACACGTGTCACAAGGACATGGAGCAGGGCTGGGCAGTAGCTCACCTGACTGAGCACACGTGTCTCAAGGACATGGACATACAGCAGGGCTGGGCAGTAGCTCACCTGACTGAGCACACGTGTCTCAAGGACATGGACATACAGCAGGGCTGGGCAGTAGCTCACCTGACTGAGCACACATGTCACAAGGACATGGACATACAGCAGGGCTGGGCAGTAGCTCACCTGACTGTGCACACGTGTCACAAGGACATAGAGCACAGCACAAGGGACACAGGACGAGGGACACAGGACACAAGACACAAGATCATATGGTACAGGGACATAGGAACACAGTCACACAGGACAAGTGATGCAGGGACACAGGGACACAGGACAAGGGACACAGACTCAGACTCAGGACCAGGGACATAGGAACACAGTCACACAGGACAAGTGATGCAGGGACACAGGGACACAGGACACAGGGACACAGACTCAGACTCAGGACCAAGGACATAGGAACACAGTCACACAGGACAAGTGATGCAGGGACACAGGGACACAGGACACAGGGATATAGACACAGACTCAGGACCAGGGACATAGGAACACAGTCACACAGGCCAAGTGATGCAGGGACACAGGACACAGGACACAGACTTGGACTCAGGACCAGGGACAGAGGAATACAGTCACACAGGACAAGTGATGCAGGGACACAGGGACACAGGACACAGGGACACAGACTCAGACTCAGGACCAGGGACATAGGAACACAGTCACACAGGACAAGTGATGCAGGGACACAGGGACACAGGGATATAGACACAGACTCAGGACCAGGGACATAGGAACACAGTCACACAGGCCAAGTGATGCAGGGACACAGGACACAGGACACAGACTTGGACTCAGGACCAGGGACAGAGGAATACAGTCACACAGGACAAGTGATGCAGGGACACAGGGACACAGGACACAGGGACACAGACTTGGACTCAGGACCAGGGACATAGGAACACAGTCACACAGGACAAGTGATGCAGGGACACAGGGATACAGGACAAGGGACACAGACTCAGACTCAGGACCAGGGACATAGGAACACAGTCACACAGGACAAGTGATGCAGGGACACAGGGACACAGGACACAGGGATATAGACACAGACTCAGGACCAGGGACATAGGAACACAGTCACACAGGACAAGTGATGCAGGGACACAGGGACACACACACAGGGACACAGACTCGGAATCAGGACCAGGGACATAGGAACACAGTCACACAGGACAAGTAATGCAGGGACACAGGACACAGGACACAGACTTGGACTCAGGACCAGGGACAGAGGAATACAGTCACACAGGACAAGTGATTCAGGGACACAGGGACACAGGACACAGGGACACAGACTCAGACTCAGGACTAGGGACATAGGAACACAGTCACACAGGACAAGTGATGCAGGGACACAGGGACACAGGGACACAGACTCGGACTCAGGACCAGGGACATAGGAACACAGTCACACAGGACAAGTGATGCAGAGACACAGGGAGACACACACAGGGACACAGACACGGACTCAGGACCAGGGACATAGGAACACAGTCACACAGGACAAGTGATGTAGGGACACAGGGACAGACTCGGACTCAGGACCAGGGACAGAGGAACACAGTCACACAGGACAAGTGATACAGGGATACAGGGACACAGGACACAGGGACACAGACACAGACTCAGGACCAGGGTCTGGCTCACATCCTCATCCTCACAGGTGAAGCAGGGGCCGTTCAGCTTGTTGACAGCCATGACCACGGCCATGACGTCCTTGCCATTCATGACGGGCGTGGCCAGGATGGTCCTGGTCACATATCCAGTCAGCTCATCCACAAAGGAGCAGAAGTGGGGACACTGTGGGTCAGAGGAGAGAGCCACTGTTTCCGAGAACTGACACTTAGCACCCATGCCTGAGGCTGGGGAGCACCCTACCCACTGGCCCAGCCTGGCACCCACAGCCATGAGGTCAGAGCCCTGTTCCCAGGGCTCCAGCCAACTGGCTAGAGTAGACCCTGGCTCCTGGTCCCTCTGTGGGAAGCAGACCCTTGTCCCAGGACTCTCTGTGGAGAGGCAGACCCCTGCCCTTGGCCCCTCCTGGGAAGCATACCCCTGATGCCAGGGCCCTCTGACAGAAGCAGACCCCTGCCCCAGACCCCTCTGTGGGGAAGCAGACCCCTGGCCCAGGCCCCTCTGGGAAGGAGACAAAGGCCTCCATGTCATCTGGCCCCAGGGCCTTGGCCTCCTCTCTGCCCTCAGCTCAGCCCCATTCCTCCATCTCTGGCCTCCTAGGAAGCCTTGGGGATGGGCAGGCAGCCAGGATTCTCAAAATGGACATCAGATCAGAGCCCTGGACCTACCTACTTGAGCCACCCTCCCTCCCAGCTCAGGGACATAAAGTGTCCAGGATGTGTCCAGGGAGGGGAGCTCACCCCAGCCATGGAGCTGGGCACCATGTCCCTCAGTCCCCCTTAGTCTGTACTGTGCACTGGGGACTCAGCCATGGATGACCGCTGGCTGTTGGTGACCCACTTCCGAGGGAGGAAGCGGGGAGGAAGCTAATCCTGCAGATTACCACATCCAGGTCGAGGCCACACCTGTTCACACAGCTCAGTCTAAGAGGATTGAGTGGCTCTTCCTGCCAGACCTGCATAGGGGCTCTCCAATGGATGGAAGGACTGGTGGGCAGGTCCCCTGGGTCCCTCCAGAAATCAGGAGGGTATACACACTCCCGGATGGCAAAGGCCTCCCCATGCCCTGCCCTGGCACCATCTCCCCTGTCCAGCCCCAACACCCACCCCCGGGAATGCCCCTCACACTGGTCACCCAGAACCTCAGCCCCGTGGTTTGTGTTACTCAGCACTGAGGGTTACAGGGGCCAGCCCTGAAGCAGCCTTGGGGCACCAGCCCCCCAGACTCTACAGGCCCCACATCCACCTCTCCTCGTCCTTCCTCCAAATCTCAGGTTCACCCTGTGGACAGCTCTGAATGGCTGGTTTTGTGACAATGAGCCCAGTACCCCAACATCCACCGGCTCCCGCTGAGCCCCAGGCTCCCCCACGTCCACCTGTCTGGCCTCCTCCCGCTGAGTCCCAGGCTCCCCCACGTCTACCTGTCTGGCTTCCCCCCGCTGAGCCCCAGGATCCCCCACGTCCACCTGTCTGGACTCCTCCCGCTGAGCCCCAGGCTCCCCCACGTCCACCTGTCTGGCCTCTTCCCACTAAGCCCCAGGCTCCCCCACATCCACCTGTCTTGGAGCTCCCTAATTCCACCTGTCTGTCTGGCCTCTGCCCAGTGAGCCCCAGGCTCCCCCACACCCATCTGTCTGTCTGGACTCCTCCCACTGAGCCCCAGGCTCCCCCATGTCCATCTATCTGTCCGGCCTCCTCCCACTGAGCCCCAGGCTCCCCATGTCCACCTGTCTGTCTGGCCTCCGTCCACTGAGCCCCAGGATCCCCCACATCCACCTGTCTGCCTGGACTCCTCCCACTGAGCCCCAGGCTCCTCCACATCCACCTGTCTGTCTGGCCTTCTCCCACTGAGCCCTAGGCTCCCCCACGTCCTCCTGTCTGGACTCCTCCCACTGAGCCCCAGGCTCCCCCACATCCACCTGTCTGTCTGGCCTTCTCCCACTGAGCCCCAGGCTCCCCCATGTCCATCTGTCTGGACTCCTCCCACTGAGCCCCAGGCTCCCCCACATCCACCTGTCTGTCTGGCCTTCTCCCACTGAGCCCCAGGCTCCCCCATGTCCATCTGTCTGGACTCCTCCCACTGAGCCCCAGGCTCCCCCACGTCCACCTGTCTGGCCTCCTCCAAATGAGCCCCAGGCTCCCCCACGTCCACCTGTCTGGACTCCTCCCGCTGATCCCCAGGCTCCCCCACGTCCACCTGTCTGGACTCCTCCCACTGAGCCCCAGGATCCCCCACATCCACCTGTCCGGTCTCCTCCTGCTGAGCCCCAGGATCCCCCACGTCCACCTGTCTGTCTGGCCTTCTCCCACTGAGCCCCAGGCTCCCCCACGTCCACCTGTCTGGACTCCTCCCGCTGATCCCCAGGCTCCCCCACGTCCACCTGTCTGGACTCCTCCCGCTGAGCCCCAGGATCCCCCACATCCACCTGTCTGGACTCCTCCCGCTGATCCCCAGGCTCCCCCACGTCCACCTGTCTGGACTCCTCCCGCTGAGCCCCAGGATCCCCCACATCCACCTGTCCGGTCTCCTCCCGCTGAGCCCTAGCATCCCCCACGTCCACCTGTCCGGCCTCCTCCCACTGAGCCCCAGGCTCCCTGCCCACCTCAGCCACGTCTGGCACATTCACCATCTTCTTGGTCTGGGCCACGTGTCCCACCACTCCGATGTCCAACGGGAAGACGATCTCAGAGTCGGGAGGCACGAGGCAATCCTCCAGGGTGCTGTCCGGCTGCACGCTGAAGAGCCTGGTGGCCAGCTCAGCCACGCCGTTGCGCTGCCGCTGCATGAAGAGGCTGAGGCGGTCGGCCTGCAGCAGGCCCGCCAGGCGCCGCAGCAGCTTGAACAGCACGCGCTCCATGTTCACGCTCTCCTGCATGTCGCACACCAGCCCCAGCAGCGCTGCCGCCTCCTCTACCTGACACAGCTCGCGCAGACCCGTACCCACCGTGCCCTCGAAGTAGCCATCCGTGAAGCCAGGGTTCTGGTCCAGGAAGGCCCGTGCCTGCTCCTCACTGAGGCTCATGGCGCCGGCCACCCACCTGGCATCTGTCTGGCAGCAGGCACTCCGGACAGGCGCTGTGGTCAGCAAAGGCGTTCTTAGCAAGATTACCGGGCCGAGGCACGCCCAGCTCGACACCCCACCTAGGAAAGGCGGTCCCACCAACAGCACCCTCCCACCCGGGGCCCATGGGCAGCCTGGACAAGGGGTGTGAGAAGGCAGGCTGGGGAGGGGCCTGGATGGTGGCTCTTTCCTGGGCTGACCAGCAAGCAGGAGTGGGTGGCCCAGCCCCTATGGGTGCGAGAAGAAGACCAAGGTGCCCCAGAATCTGCCTGCTCTGCACACTGAGGAGCTGGTCCTGGGCATCTGTCTCCCAGGCCGGGGCTGCAGGGGCTCTTCCTGGACAGAGAGCAGCAGTGACACAGGGCTTCAGAACCTTGTCTCCTGCCCTGCCTCCCACCCCAGCCCACCTGGGCCACCAGCACCTCTGTCTCCTGCCCTGACTCCCACCCCAGCCCACCTGGGCATCAGCACTTCTGTCTCTTGCCCTGACTCCCACTCATCCCACCTGGGCATCAGCACTTCTGTCTCTTGCCCTGACTCCCACCCCAGCTCACTTGGGCTGTCAGCATGTCTGTCTCCTGGCCTGGCTCCCATCCCAGCCCACCTGGGCCACCAGCACCTCTGTCTCCTGCACTGACTCCCACTCATCCTACCTGGGCACCAGCACCTCTGTCTCCTGTCCTGCCTCCCATCCCAGCCCACCTGGGCCACCAGCACCTCTGTCTCCTGCCCTGACTCCCACTCATCCCACCTGGGCACCAGCACCTCTGTCTCCTGGCCTGACTCCCACCCCAGCCCACCTGGGCACCAGCACGTCTGTCTCTTGCCCTGACTCCCACTCATCCCACCTGGGCACCAGCACCTCTGTCTCCTGCACTGACTCCCACCCCAGCTCACTTGGGCCGTCAGCATGTCTGTCTCCTGGCCTGGCTCCCACCCTAACCCACCTGGGCACCAGCACCTCTGTCTCCTGTCCTGCCTCCCATCCCAGCTCACCTGGGCACCAGCACCTCTGTCTCCTGTCCTGCCTCCCACCCCAGCCCACCTGGGCCACCAGCACCTCTGTCTCCTGCTCTGCCTCCAACCCCAGCCCAAATGGGCCACCAGCACCTCTGTCTCCTGTCCTGCCTCCCACCCCAGCCCACCTGGGCCACCAGCACCTCTGTCTCCTGCCCTGACTCCCACCCCAGCCCACCTGGGCATCAGCACTTCTGTCTCTTGCCCTGACTCCCACTCATCCCACCTGGGCATCAGCACTTCTGTCTCTTGCCCTGACTCCCACCCCAGCTCACTTGGGCTGTCAGCATGTCTGTCTCCTGGCCTGGCTCCCATCCCAGCCCACCTGGGCCACCAGCACCTCTGTCTCCTGCACTGACTCCCACTCATCCTACCTGGGCACCAGCACCTCTGTCTCCTGTCCTGCCTCCCATCCCAGCCCACCTGGGCCACCAGCACCTCTGTCTCCTGCCCTGACTCCCACTCATCCCACCTGGGCACCAGCACCTCTGTCTCCTGGCCTGACTCCCACCCCAGCCCACCTGGGCACCAGCACGTCTGTCTCTTGCCCTGACTCCCACTCATCCCACCTGGGCACCAGCACCTCTGTCTCCTGCACTGACTCCCACCCCAGCTCACTTGGGCCGTCAGCATGTCTGTCTCCTGGCCTGGCTCCCACCCTAACCCACCTGGGCACCAGCACCTCTGTCTCCTGTCCTGCCTCCCATCCCAGCTCACCTGGGCACCAGCACCTCTGTCTCCTGTCCTGCCTCCCACCCCAGCCCACCTGGGCCACCAGCACCTCTGTCTCCTGCTCTGCCTCCAACCCCAGCCCAAATGGGCCACCAGCACCTCTGTCTCCTGGCCTGGCTCCCACCCCAGCCCACCTGGGCACCAGCACCTCTGTCTCCTGGCCTGGCTCCCAGCCCCACCCACATGAACATCATGTCTCACGGGCCTGTTCTGTACATAGACGACCTGTGCATGTGTTGCTGGCCTTGCTGTGCCAGTGTGTGCTGAGTGTTGTGTCTTGGCGTTTGTGTGTCTGTGCACAGGAGATGTGTTTTCCAAACAGGGCTGCAGACAGACATACCTCCTGGGTCTCCTGAGTGTGTGGTGCCAATCAGTGCTGTTGCGAGGGTTGGATGCAGATAGTTGAGCAGGGAGTGGGCAAAGGCTGTCCACATGGGGTGGGGGGCAGCCATGGCCTCTGTGTCTGGTCCTCAGTACGCCCTAGCCACAAGGCTGCCCAGGACATGACCTTTGTGTGGTCTGGTGCTCCCATCATTCCGCGGACAAACAGCCCAATGGTGCTGACAGGACCTGTGGGGGGAGGGAATGGGCTCTGTAGGTAGGGTGGGCTCTGATGGTCTCTGTGGGTAGGGATGGGCTCTGATGGGCTCTGAGGGTAGGGGTGGGCTCTGATGGGCTCTGTAGGTAGGGTGGGCTCTGATGGGCTCTGAGGGTAGGGATGGGCTCTGATGGGCTCTGTGGGTAGGGTGGGCTCTGATGGGCTCTGAGGGTAGGGATGGGCTCTGATGGGCTCTGTGGGTAGGGTGTGCTCTGATGGGCTCTGTTGGTTGGGGTGGGCTCGGATGGGCT
Source organism: Erinaceus europaeus (assembly GCF_950295315.1). Classification (NCBI taxonomy): domain Eukaryota; kingdom Metazoa; phylum Chordata; class Mammalia; order Eulipotyphla; family Erinaceidae; genus Erinaceus; species Erinaceus europaeus. Next base: position 185,656,008 of record NC_080164.1, on the reverse strand, counting down.
CTGTGGATAGGGGTGGGCTGTGATGAGCTCTGTGGGTAGGGTGAGCTCTGTTGGGCTCTTTGGGTAGTGGGTAGGATCTGATGGACTCTGTGGGTTTGGGTGTACTCTGATGGTCTCTGTGGGTACGGTGGGCTCTGATGTTCTCTGTGGGTAGGGATGGGCTCTGATGGGCTCTGTTGGTAGGTGTGGGCTCTGATGGGCTCTGTGGGTACGGTGGGCTCTGATGGGCTCTATGAGTAGGGATGGGCTCTGATGGGCTCTGTTGGTAGGGGTGGACTCTGATGGGCTTTGTGGGTAGGGTGAGCTCTGATGGGCTCTGTGGGTAGGGTGGGCTCTGATGGGCTCTGTGGGTAGGGTGGGCTCTGATGGGCTCTGTTGGTTGGGGTGTGGTCTGATGGGCTCTGTGGGTAGGGGAGGGCTCTGATGGGATCTGTGGGCAGGGTTGGCTCTGATGGGCTCTGTTGGTAGTGTGTGGGCCTGATGGGCTCTGTGGGTAGGTGGTGGGCCTTTTGGTCTCTGTGGGTAGGGGTGGGCTCTGATGGGCTCTGTGGGTAGGGGGAGGGCCTGATGGTCTCTGTGGGTAGGGGGTTGGCTCTGATGGTCTCTGTGGGTAGGGTGGGTTCTGATGGGCTCTGTGGGTAGGGGGTTGGCTCTGATGGTCTCTGTGGGTAGGGGGTGGGTTCTGATGGTTGTTGTATGCTTTACATTGGGTTGTTCTAGCTCTCCCCCGGCAAGAAAATTGGATCAGTCCTGCTAATTTCACGGCCCGCTTGGCCCCGCCCCTAGGAACCCCGAGAGAGTTCCAGAGTTGGAGAGTAAGAGAGTGCTCCAGAGTTGCAGAGTTAGAGAGAGAGTGCTTGGCGCCGCCGCGGGGGGAAAGAGGCTACAGAGTTCTGTTTGGTGATTAGTATGGTTTAGTTTATGAATCTTTGTTCTTGAATAAAGAAATACAGCTTCCCTGCCCAGTCGTATGTCTCTGGTCGTCTCTGTTACCCACCCGTGAAGCTAGCCCGGCCAGCTGGAGTCTCCGAACTTTAACAACAGATGGTATCTATTGGTAGGGGGTGGGCCTGATGGTCTCTGTGTGTAGGGTGAGCTCTGATGGGCTCTGTGGGTAGTGGGTAGGCCTGATGGGCTCTGTTGGTAGGGGTGGGTTCTGATGGGCTCTGTGGGTAGGAATGGGCTGTGATGGGCTCTGTGGGTAGGGTGTGCTCTGATGGGCTCTGTTGGTTGGGGTGGGCTCTGATGGGCTCTGTGGATAGGGGTGGGCTGTGATGGGCTCTGTGGGTAGGGCTAACTCTGATGGGCTCTTTGGGTAGTGGGTGGGATCTGATGGACTCTGTGGGTTGGGGTGGGCTCTGATGGTCTCTGTGGGTAGGGTGGGCTCTGATGTTGTCAGTGGGTAGGGATGGGCTCTGATGGGCTCTGTGGGTAGGGGTGGGCTCTGATGGGCTCTGTGGGTACGGTGGGCTCTGATGGGCTCTGTTGGTAGGGGTGGACTCTGATGGGCACTGTGGGTAGGGTGGGCTCTGTTCTTTGGGGTGGGCTCTGATGGGCTCTGTGGGTAGGGGTGGGCTCTGATGGGCTCTGTGGGTAGGGTTGGCTCTGATGGGCTCTGGGGTAGGGGTGGGCTCTGATGGGCTCTGTGGGTAGGGTGGGCTCTGATGGGCTCTGTTGGATGGGGTGGGCTCTGATGGGGACTGAGGATAGGGGTGGGCTCTGATGGGCTCTATGGGTAGGGTGAGCTCTGATGGGCTCTGTGGGTAGGGTGGGCTCTCATTGGCTCTGTTGGTTGGGGTGGGCTTTGATGGGCTCTGTGGGTAGGGTGAGCTCTGGTAGCCTCTCTGGGTAGTGGGTGGGCTCTGATGGGCTCTGTTGGTTGGAGTGGGCTCTGATGGTCTCTGAGGGTAGGGTGGGCTCTGATGGGCTGTGTGGATAGGGATGGGCTCTGATGGTCTGTGTGGATAGGGATGGGCTCTGATGGGCTCTATGGGTAGGGGTGGGATCTGATGGGCTCTGTGAGTAGGGTGGGCTCTCATTGGCTCTGTTGGTTGGGGTGGGCTCTGATGGTCTCTGTGGGTAGGGTGGGCTCTGATGGGCTCTGTGGGTAGGGGTGGGCTCTGATGGGCTCTGTGGGTAGGGTGGGCTCTGATGGTGCCTAGGGTAGGGTTTGTTCTGATGGGTCTGTGGGTAGGGGGTGGGCTCTGATAGTCTCTGTGGGTAGGTGTGGGCTCTGATGGGCTCTGTGGGTAGGGTGGGCTCTGATGGGCTCTGTGGGTAGGGTGGGCTCTGATTGTTCTGTGGATAGGGGTGCACTCTGATGGGCTCTGTGGGTAGGGGGTGGGCCTGATGGTCTTTGTTGGTAGGGTGTGTTCTGATGAGCTCTGTTGGTAGGGGTGGCCTGATGGTCTCTGTTGGTAGTGGGCTCTGATGGGCTCTGTGTGTAGGGGTGGGATCTGATGGGCTCTGTGGGTAGGGGTGGGCTCTGATAGGCTCTGTGGGTAGGGTGGCTCTGTGGGTGGGGAGGGCTCTGATGGGCTCTGTGGGTAGGGTGGGCTATGATGGCCTCTGTTGGTTGGGGTGGGCTCTGATGGGCTCTGTGGGTAGGGGTGGGCTCTGATGGGCTCTGTGGGTAGGGTGAGCTTTGATGGGCTCTGTGGGTAGTGGGTGGGCCTGATGGCCTCTATTGGTTGGTTGGGCTCTGATGGGCTCTGTGGGTAGGGTGGGTTCTGATGGGCTCTGTGGGTAGGGTGGGCTCTGATGGGCTCTGTTGGTTGAGGTGGACTCTGATGGGCTCTGTGGGTAGGGGTGCGCTCTGATGGGCTCTGTGGGTAGGGTCAGCTCTGATGTGCTCTGTTGGTTGGCGTGGGCTCTGATGGTCTCTGTGGGTAGGGTGGGCTCTGATGGTCTCTGTGGGTAGGGTGGGCTCTGATGGTCTCTGTGGGTAGGGTGGGCTCTGATGGGCTCTGTGGGTAGTGTGGGTTCTGATGGGCTCTGTGGGTAGGTGGCGGTTTCTGATGTTTCTATTGGTAGTGGGTGTGCCTGATGGTCTCTGTGGGTAGGGTGTGCTTTGATGGGCTCTGTGGGGTGGGCTCTGATGGGCTCTGTGGTTAGTGGTGGGCTCTGATGGGTTCTGTGTGTATGGTGAGCTCTGATGGGTTCTGTGGGTAGGGGTGGACTCTGATGGTCTCTGTGGGTAGGGTGGGCTCTGATGGCCTCTGTTGGTTGGGGTGGGCTCTGATGGGCTCTGTGGATAGGGTGGGCTCTGATGGGCTCTGTTGGTTGGGCTGGCCTCTGATGGGTTCTGTGGATATGGGTGGGCTCTGATGGGCTCTGTGGGTAGGGTGAGCTCTGATGGGCTCTGACGGTAGTGGGTGATCCTGAAGGGCTCTGTGGGTCGGGGATGGGCTCTGTTAGGCTCTGTGGGTAGTGGTGGGCTCTGAATGGCTCTTTGGGTAGGGATGGGCTCTGATGGGCTCTGTAGGTAGGGTCGGCTCTGATGGGCTCTGTGAGTAGGGGGTGGGCTTTATGGTCTCTTTGGGTAGGGGGTGAGCTCTGTTGGGCTCTGTTGGTAGGGGTGGCTCTTATGGGCTCTGTGTGTAGGGTTGGCTCTGATGGGCTCTGTTGGTGGGAGTGGGCTCTGATGGTCTCTGTGGGTAGGGTGGGCTCTGATAGGCTGTGTGTATAGGGATGGGCTCTGATGGGCTCTATGGGTAGGGGTGGGCTCTGATGGGCTCTGTGGGTGTGGTGGGCTCTGATGGCCTCTGTTGGTTGGGGTCGGCTCTAATGGGCTCTGTGGATAGGGGTGGGCTCTGATGGGCTCTGTGGGTAGTGTGGGCTCTGATGGGCTCTCTGGGTAGGGGTGGGCTTTGATCGGATCTGTGTGTAGGGTGGGCTCTGATGGCTCTGTTGTTTGGGTGGCGTCTGATCGGCTCTGTGGGTAGGGGTGGGCTCTGATAGGCTCTGTGGGTAGGGTGGGCTCTGATGGGCTCTGTGGGTAGGGTGGGCTCTGATGGGCTCTGTGGGTAGGGGTGGGCTCTGATGGGCTCTGTTGGTTGGGGTGTGGTCTGATGGGCTCTGTGGGTAGGGGAGAGATCTGATGGGCTCTGTGGGTGGTGTGGGCTCTGATGGCCTCTGTTTGTTGGGTTGGGCTCTGATGGGCTCTGTGGATAGGGGTGGGCTCTGATGGGCTCTGTGGGTAGGGTGAGTTTTGATGGGCTCTGTCGGTAGTGGGTGGGCCTGATGGGCTCAGGGTAGGGGTGGGCTCTGATGGGCTCTGTGGGTAGTGTGTGGGCCTGATGGGCTCTGTGGGTAGGGGTGGGCTCTGATGGGCTCTGTGGGTAGGGGTGGGGTCTGATGGGCTCTGTGGGTAGGGGTGGGGTCTGATGGGCTCTGTGGGTAGGGTGATCTCTGATGGGCTCTGTCTGTAGTGGGTGGGCATTTTGGTCTCTGTGGGTATGGGTGGGCTCTGATGGGCTCTGTGGGTAGGGGTGGGCTTTGATGGGCTCTGTGGGTAGGGTGGGCTCTGATGGCTCTGTTGTTTGGGTGGTGTCTGATCAGCTGTGTGGGTAGGGGTGGGCTCTGATGGGCTCTGTTGGTTGGGCTGGCCTCTGATGGGCTCTGTGGATAGGGGTGGGCTCTGATGGGCTCTGTGGGTAGGGTGAGCTCTGATGGGCTCTGACGGTAGTGGGTGAGCCTGAAATGCTCTGTGGGTAGGGGTGGGCCTGATGGTCTCTGTGGGTAGGGGATGGGCTCTGTTAGGCTCTGTGGGTAGTGGTGGGCTCTGAATGGCTCTGTAGGTAGGGTCGGCTCTGATGGGCTCTGTGAGTAGGGGGTGGGCCTTATGGTCTCTTTGGGTAGGGGGTGAGCTCTGTTGGGCTCTGTGGTAGGGGTGGGCTCTGATGGGCTCTGTGTGTAGGGTTGGCTCTGATGGGCTCTGTTGGTTGGAGTGGGCTCTGATGGTCTCTGTGGGTAGGGTGGGCTCTGATAGGCTGTGTATATAGGGATGGGCTCTGATGGGCTCTATGGGTAGGGGTGGGCTCTGATGGGCTCTGTGAGTAGGGTGGGCTCTGATGGTCTCTGTGGTTAGGGTGTGCTCTGATGGGTCTGTGGGTAGGGGTGGGCTCTGAATGGCTCTGTGGGTAGGGTGGGCTCTGATGGTGTCTAGGGTAGGGTTTGTTCTGATGGGCTCTGTGGGTAGGGTGTGGGCTCTGATGGGCTCTGTGGGTAGGGTGGCCTCTGATGGGCTCTGTGGGTATGGGTGGGCTCTGATGGGTTCTATGTGTAGGGTGGGCTCTGATAGCCACTGTGGGTAGGGTGGGCTCTGATTGTTCTGTGGATAGGGGTGCGCTCTGATGGGCTCTGTGGGTAGGGGGTGGGCCTGATGGTCTTTGTTGGTAGGGTGTGTTCTGATGGGCTCTGTTGGTAGTGGGTGTGCCTGATGGGCTATGTGGGTAGGGGTGGGCTCTGATGGGCTCTGTGGATAGGGGTGGGCTCTGATGGGCTCTGTGGGTAGGGTGAGCTTTGATGGGCTCTGTCGGTAGTGGGTGGGCCTGATGGGCTCTGTGGGTAGGGGTGGGCTCTGATGGGCTCTGTGGGTAGGGTGAGCTTTGATGGGCTCTGTGGTTAGTGTGTGGGCCTGATGGGTTCTGTGGGTAGGGGTGGGCTCTGATGGGCTCTGTGGGTAGTGTGTGGGACTGATGGGCTCTGTGGGTAGGTGGTGGGCCTTTTGGTCTCTGTGGGTAGGGGGGGCTCTGATGGGCTTTGTGGGTAGGGTGGGCTCTGATGGGCTCTGTGGGTAGGGGTGGGCTTTGATGGGCTCTGTGGGTAGGGTGGGCTCTGATGGCTCTGTTGGTTGGGGTGGCGTCTGATCGGCTGTGTGGGTAGGGGTGGGCTCTCATGGGCTCTGTGGGTAGGGTGGGCTCTGTTGGTTGGGCTGGCCTCTGATGGGCTCTGTGTGTAGGGGTGAGCTCTGATGGGCTCTGTGGGTAGGGGTGGGCTCTGATAGGCTCTGTGGGTAGGGTGGCTCTGTGGGTAGGGGAGGGCTCTGATGGGCTCTGTGGTTGGGGTGGGCTCTGATGGCCTCTGTTGGTTGTGGTGAGCTCTGATGGGCTCTGTGGGTAGTGTGTCGGCCTGATGGGCTCTGTGGGTAGGTGGTGGGCCTTTTGGTCTCTGTGGGTAGGGATGGGCTCTGATGGGCTCTGTGGGTAGGGGTGGGCTCTGATGGGCTCTGTGGGCAGTTGTGGGCTCTGATAGGCTCTGTGGGTAGTGTGGGCTCTGATGGGATCTATGGGTAGGGGTGGGCTCTGATGGGCTCTGTGTGTAGGGTGGGCTTTGATTGTTCTGTGGATAGGGGTGGGCTCTGATGGGCTCTGTGGATAGGTGGTGGGCCTGATGGTCTATGTTGGTAGGGTGTGTTCTGATGGGCTCTGTTGTTAGGGGTGGGCCTGATGGTCTCTGTTGTGATGGGCTCTGTGGGTAGGGGTGGGCTCTGATAGGCTCTGTGGGTAGGGTGGGCTCTGTGGGTAGGGGAGGGCTCTGATGGGCTCTTTGGGTAGGATGGGCTCTGATGGGCTCTGTTGGTTGGGGTGTGGTCTGATGGGCTCTGTGGGTAGGGGAGGGCTCTGATGGGCTATGTGGGTAGGGTGGGCTCTGATGGGCTCTGTTGGTTAGGGTGGGCTCTGATGGGCTCTGTGGATAGGGGTGGGCTCTGATGGGCTCTGTGGGTAGGGTGAGCTCTGATGGACTCTGTCGGTAGTGGGTGGGCCTGATGGGCTCTGTGGGTAGGGGTGGGCTCTGATGGCCTCTGTGGGTAGTGTTTGGGCCTGATGGGCTCTGTGGGTAGGTGGTGGGCCTTTTGGTCTCTGTGGGTAGGGGTAGGCTCTGATGGGCTCTGTGGGTAGGGTGGGCTCTGATGGGCTCTGTGGGTAGTGGGTGGGCCTGATGGGCTCTGTGGGTAGGGGGTGGGCCTGATGGTCTCTGTGGGTAGGGGGTGGCCTCTGTTGGGCTCTGTGGGTAGGGTGGGCTCTGATGAGCTCTGTGGGTAGTGGGTGGGCCTGATGGGCTCTGTGGGTAGGTGGTGGGCCTTTTGGTCTCTGTGGGTAGGGATGGGCTCTGATGGGCTCTGTGGGTAGGGGTGGGCTCTGATGGGCTCTGTGGGCAGTTGTGGGCTCTGATAGGCTCTGTGGGTAGTGTGGGCTCTGATGGGATCTATGGGTAGGGGTGGGCTCTGATGGGCTCTGTGTGTAGGGTGGGCTTTGATTGTTCTGTGGATAGGGGTGGGCTCTGATGGGCTCTGTGGATAGGTGGTGGGCCTGATGGTCTATGTTGGTAGGGTGTGTTCTGATGGGCTCTGTTGTTAGGGGTGGGCCTGATGGTCTCTGTTGTGATGGGCTCTGTGGGTAGGGGTGGGCTCTGATAGGCTCTGTGGGTAGGGTGGGCTCTGTGGGTAGGGGAGGGCTCTGATGGGCTCTTTGGGTAGGATGGGCTCTGATGGGCTCTGTTGGTTGGGGTGTGGTCTGATGGGCTCTGTGGGTAGGGGAGGGCTCTGATGGGCTATGTGGGTAGGGTGGGCTCTGATGGGCTCTGTTGGTTAGGGTGGGCTCTGATGGGCTCTGTGGATAGGGGTGGGCTCTGATGGGCTCTGTGGGTAGGGTGAGCTCTGATGGACTCTGTCGGTAGTGGGTGGGCCTGATGGGCTCTGTGGGTAGGGGTGGGCTCTTATGGCCTCTGTGGGTAGTGTTTGGGCCTGATGGGCTCTGTGGGTAGGTGGTGGGCCTTTTGGTCTCTGTGGGTAGGGGTAGGCTCTGATGGGCTCTGTGGGTAGGGTGGGCTCTGATGGGCTCTGTGGGTAGTGGGTGGGCCTGATGGGCTCTGTGGGTAGGGGGTGGGCCTGATGGTCTCTGTGGGTAGGGGGTGGCCTCTGTTGGGCTCTGTGGGTAGGGTGGGCTCTGATGAGCTCTGTGGGTAGTGGGTGGGCCTGATGGGCTCTGTGGGTAGGGTGGGCTCTGATGCGCTCTGTGGGTAGTGGGTGGGCCTGATGGGCTCTGTGGGTAAGGGGTGGGCCTGATGGTCTCTGTGGGTAGGGGGTGGCCTCTGTTGGGCTCTGTGTGTAGGGGTGGGCTCTGATGGGCTCTGTGGGTAGGGTCACATCTGATGGGCTCTGTGGGTAGGGGATGGTCCTGATGGTCTCTTTGGGTAGGGGGTGAGCTCTGTTGGGCTCTGTGGCTAGGGGTGGGTTCTGATGGGCTCTGTGTGTAGGGTGGTCTCTGATGGGCTCTGTGGGCTTGTGTGGGCTATGATGGGCTCTGTGGGTAGGGTTGGGATCTGTTGGCTCTGTGTGTAGGGGTGGGCTCTGATGGGCTTTGTGGGTAGGGTGGGCTCTGATGGGCTCTGTGGTTAGTGTGTGGGCCTGATGGGCTCTGTGGGTTGGGGTAGGCTCTGATGGGCTCTGTGGGTAGTGTGTGGGCCTGATGGGCTCTGTGGGTAGGTGGTGGGCCTTTTGGTCTCTGTGGGTAGGGGTGGGCTCTGATGGGCTCTGTGGGTAGTGTGTGGGCCTGATGGGCTCTGTCGGTAGGGGTGGGCTTTGATGGGCTCTGTGGGTAGGGTGGGCTCTGATGGGATCTGTTGGTTGGGGTGGCGTCTGATCGGCTCTGTGGGTAGGGGTGGGCTCTGATCGGCTCTGTGGGTAGGGTGGGCTCTGATGGGCTCTGTAAGTTGGGGTGGGCTTTGATGGCCTCTGTGGGTAGGAGTGGGTGGGCTCTGATGGTCTCTGTTGGTAGGGGTGGGCTCTGATGGGCTCTGTGGGTAGGGTGGGCTCTTCTGGGCTCTGTTGGTTGGGGTGGGCTCTGATGGGCTCTGTGGGTAGGGATAGGCTCTGATGGGCTCTGTTGTAGGGTGAGCTCTGTTGGGCTTTGTGGGCTGGCGTGGGCTGTGATGGGCTCTGTGGGTAGGGGTGGGCTCTGATGGGCACTGTGGGTAGGTTGGGCTCTGATGGGCTCTGTGGGTAGGGTGGGCTCTGATGGGCTCTGTGGGTAGGGTGGGCTCTGATGGGCTCTGTGGGTAGGGTGGGCTCTGATGGGCTTTCTTGGTTGGGGTTGGCTCTGATGGGCTCTGTGTATAGTGGTGGGCTCTGATGGGCTCTGTGGGTAGGGTGAGCTCTGATGGCCTCTGTGGGTAGTGTGTGGGCTCTGATGGGCTCTGTTGGTTGGTGTGGGCTCTGATGGGCTCTGTGGATAGTGGTGGGCTCTGATGGGCTCTGTGGGTAGGGTGGGCTCTGATGGGCTCTGTTGTTAGGTGTGGGCTCTGATGGGCTCTGTGGGTAGGGTGGGCTCTGATGGTCTCTGTGGGTAGGGTGGGTTCTGATGGGCTCTGTTGTTTGGGGTGGGCTCTGATAGTCTCTGTGGGTAGGGGTGGGCTTTGATGGGATCTGTGGGTAGGGTGGGCTCTGATTGGCTCTGTTAGTATGGATGGGCTTTGATGGGCTCTGTGGGTAGTGGTGGGCTCTGATGGGCTCTCTGGTATGGTGGGCTCTGATGGCCTATGTTGGTTGGGGTGGGCTCTTATGGACTCTGTGGGTAGGGGTGGGCTCTGATGGGCTCTGTGGGTAGGGTTGGGCTCTGATGGTGTCTGTGGGTAGGGTGGGCTCTGATGGGCTCTGTGGGTATGGTGGGCTTTGATGGTCTCTATGAGTAGGGATGGGCTCTGATGGGCTATGTGGGTAGGGGTGGACTCTGATGGGCTCTGTGGGTATGGTGGGCTCTGATGGGCTCTGATCATTCAGATGGGCTCTGATGGGCTCTGTGGATAGGGGTGGGCCCTGATGGACTCTGTGGGTTTGGGTGGGCTCTGATGGGCTCTGTGGGTAGGGATGGGTTCTGATGTGCTCTGTGGGTAGGGTGTTTCTGATGGGGTCTGTTGGTTGGGGTGGGCTCTGATGGGCTCTGTGGATAGTGGTGGGCTCTGATGGGCTCTGTGGGTAGGGTGAGCTCTGATGGTCTCTGTGGGTAGGGTGGGTTCTGATCTGCTCTGTTGTTTGGGGTGGGCTCTGATGGTTTCTGTGGGTAGGGGTGGGCTTTGATGGGCTCTGTGGGTAGGGTGGGCTCTGATGGGCTCTGTGAGTATGGATGGGCTTTAATGGGCTCTGTGGGTAGTGGTGGGCTCTGATGGGCTCTCTGGGTAGGGTGGGCTCTGATGGGCTATGTTGGTTGGGGTGGGCTCTTATGGACTCTGAGGGTAGGGGTGTGCTCTGATGGGCTCTGTGGTTAGGGTTGGACTCTGATGGTGTCTGTGGGTAGGGTGGGCTCTGATGGGTTCTGTTGGTTGGAGTGGGCTCTGATGGGTTCTGTTGGTTGGAGTGGGCTCTGATGGGCTCTGTGGGTAGGGTGAGCTCTGATGGGCTCTGTGGGTAGTGGGTGGGCCTGATGGGCTCTCTTGTTAGGTTGTGGGCCTGATTTTCTCTGTGGGTACGGTGGCTCTGATGGGCTCTGTTGTTTGGGTGGGCTCAGATGGGCTCTTTGGTTTGGGGTGATCTCTGATGGGCTCTGTGTGTAGGGTGGGCTCTGATGGTCTCTGTGGGTAGGGGTGGGCTCTGATGGGCTCTGTGGGCAGGGTGGGTTCTCATGGGCTCTGTGGGTAGTGGGCAGGCCTGATAGGCTTTGTGGTTAGGGGTGGGCTCTGATGTGCTCTGTCTGTAGGGTGGGCTTTGATGGCCTCTGTGGGTAGGGTGGTCTCTGATGGTTCTGTGGATAGGGGTGGACTCTGATGGGGTCTGTGTGTAGGGGTTGGGTCTGATGGTCTTTTTTGGTAGGGACTGTTCTGATGGGCTCTGTTGGTAGGGGTGTGCTGCCAGGAGCCATTTCTCTGTTTGATAGATGATAAGCTTTGAAACAATGGAAGCCCTCAAGACAAGTGTTAATTCCCCCCTGGGCAGGCCATTTCCCATCAGGTAAACCATTTATCAGTAATCAAGTGAGTCAACATACAGTTGTGGTAATAAACATGGTTTCGGCCATTGTTTGTTGCAAGGAACATTCCGCTTTGAAGTTTGCTACCCTCCTCCCCCTCCAGCATCTCCTCTCCTTCCCCAAAGCCTTATAATGCCTGTGAACACAATAAAATTTTGCAGCTTGATCAGAAACTTGTCTTGTTGTTGTTCTTTCGTGTCTCTTGTCCCTATCATTCCAGATCTTTTAGTTTCCTAGCCCCTGTTCACCGCCTTGCTGGTCGGGGCATTCTGGTGCCCGAGCGTGGGGCAAAGAAGCCTTCTGGACCTAAGAACTCCGCTGATCGAAGGGGTAGGCCTACCTGAATTCACTGAGTTATTGCGGCCGAGGGGGTAAAGCAAAGACTCGCAGAGATCGCCACGGAGCTACCCAACCATGAGTCGCATCTGGAGGAGAGTGTCACAGCGGCTGAGGGAAGCAAAACCATGGGACATAAATTTATCAAACAAGATTTATTTATGAAAGGACTCAAGGAGTCACTCAAGACACGAGGAACTAGGGTTAAAAAGAAAGAATTAAAGAAGTTTTATAGATTATAATTTTATTTATAGATATAGATTATAGATTATAGTTTTAGATTATATTGGAAATATTTGCCCCTGGTTCCCCCAGGAAGGCACTATAGATGAGAAACGTTGGAGGAGAATTGGTGACTGTCTTAATGATCATTATCAGTCTTTTGGTCCTGAACGTGTACCTGTTTCTGCCTTTTGTTACTGTAATTTAATTAATGATATCTTAAAAATTTATAATAATCACCCTGATATTAAAAACCTTATTACAGAGGGTGAAAAGGTCCTCCGGCAACTTTCTAGTCCGCCGTCCAGGACAAAGTCCCCATCCCCATGCCCTTCTGTGATTATTGATCTTGATCCCCCAGTACCCAGTCAAAATAAAAGCCTCCCAGCACCCGATGAAGGTAAAAGCCCTGTCCCCCTCCCTATAGGTCCCACTGCACTTACTAAAGTTCCCTCCATTGACCCTCCTATTGCTAATTCACATGAGAATGAAACCCAGCATTCTTTCCCCCGCCTCTATCCAGTTTTACAAAACCCTCCCTCTCCTGAAGCACTTCCCGCGGAGGATGAGGCTTTGCTAGAAAAAGAGGCTGCCAAATACTACAATCCCGATTGGTGTCCTCCCCTTAATCTCCCTCCCAACACTTATGCCCCTGCTCTCCAGCCTGACCCTCTCCTTGACAATCCCTCCGTCAGGCCTGCACGCTTAGGAACCCTTACAGGAATTTCCACCCTCTGCAAGGTCCTTGCTGACTGGAGAGAGCAGCTTCAATTAATGAAAGAAATAGCTGCAGTTACAGAAGAACTTACATTTTTAGCCTCACCAAAAAACCCAATCCCTAAAACTAAAACTAAACCATCCAAATCAAAACCAGTTTTGGCTTTCTCTGTTACTCGGAGCCAGGCTCAAACTGGCTAACCCTAACCCCTACTCTCTTCCTTGTCCAGACTGCCTCCCTACACCACCACCCCTCCGTTTTGTGCTCCGGTCCTTGACTTGGCCAATAATACTGATTAGACCACCAAGGCTAAAACAGAACTAGCACAAAAAACAGCTTCCCTTAGAAAATTTTTTTTAAAAAAAGAGAGAACATTTACAATTAGTTAAAGAACTGTGGGCTCTTGATTTGGCATTATCTTAAAACTAGCAAGCAAAAAAAAGATCCAGCTTTTCCCCCTCTACTCTCAGAAAGCTTTAAACCAGTTCTGAATGAGATCTTATCTGGCTAGCAAGCTATTTAGAGAAAGAATGAAATCAATCAAACAAGACGTTCTCTTTAACTTAAAAGTTAATCAGAAAACCAGTACACACTTTTGATAGAAATTTAATGATTTGTTTCTTTAAAACTGTAAAATGTACCTTAGCCCAGAAAAAGAATTTCAAAGATTTTTCTCTGTGCGGCGGTAAACTGAGCCCGCCTGTTCCGCCCGCACAGCCAATCATGGCACAGAGCTCCTGCTCCACAGATTGGCAAACACTTCAGCCAATCATTCCCTAGCCACTAACACCCCTCCTGGGGGGTAGATAGTCTGTGAGTTAGGAATCCAAAAACCAAAGCGGTTTTTCAAAGGGAAAATTTTCTTTTCACCAAGAATGTATGTTTTAAGTCTGTGCTAACCTTGTTTTCATTAATGTGTGTTGTTGTATGCTTTACATTGGGTTCTAGTTCTCCCCTGCCAAGAGAATTAGATCAGTCCAGTTAATTTCGTGGGCCCGCTTGGCCCCGCCCCTAGGAACCCGCCAGAGTTGCAGAGTGACAGAGTTCGAGAGGGTTCCTGAGTTCGAGAGTGCAAGAGTTTCAGGGGGTTCCCCAGTACGAGAGTTCCAGAGTTCCAGAGTTGGAAAGTTCCTGAGTTCCAGAGTAAGAGAGAGTGCTTGCGCTGCCGCAAAGAGACAGCAGAGTTCTGTTTGGTGATTAGTTTGTCTTAGTTTATGAATCATTGTTCCTGAATAAAGAAATACAGCTTTCCTGCCCAGCCGTTGTCTCCGCGTCTCAGTTACCTGCCTGTGAAGCTAGACCAGCCCAGCCAGCAAGAGCCTCCGAAATTTTAACAACAGTGTGTTAACCCCTAAGTAACTAAAGTTTGTTTTAAATAAGATTTAGTTAAGCTAAATGTGGTTTTAAAGATCCCGACTCATAGAGTTGGCACACCTTTACCAAAGTAAAATATAGGACAGTTTCGTCCTCTGATAGCTAATATCAGCATCAGTTCATTAGTTAAAAGATTTTCTGAGATATCTAGGCATGGTAAAATGCCTCTATAGTCTCTCTCACTCTTGTGAGAATTGTAAATATTACCAGCACCCCAATACCAACTGCCACTGTTTGTTAATTTGTTAATTCCATGCTTGAACTGGCTTTCTAATAACCCAGTCAGTGTAGAGCAGTGGCCTTGCCAGGAAAAAAAAGGGTTAAACATATTCCTGGCCTGATAAAAAATTTTTTTCAACAGATGTGATTCAACAAAATTATTTAGTGTAAAATGGTTATCTAAAAGAAATGTTAACAGTAAAAATTTATTTTAACATTTCAGCTATAAGGTTTATTTTAGCTTTTTAAGTTACCTATCCAAATCAAAGTGAAAGATCAATTAAGTTGTGTACCCACCCTTGTTCATAGCTGCCCTAAGGGTGTGATAGCTTTGTGATAAACAAAGATCCTAACAAACAAAGTTTAACATTTTATTTAAAATTGTTTTTAAGACAGGCTTGGGTTAGTAAAAGATAACACAATGGTTATGTTAATTATTTACATGCCAGAGGCTTTTGATCTGGTTTTCCTCTTTATATCTTTCTGGTTTTAAAAATTATCTGGTTTGTTTTAAGACGGTGTCAGAGATTTATTCTTGGCAAATGGTGTTTTTGGTCTGATAGAAGATATGTTTTGGCAAATCCTGATTTAACAAAATTATTATTTTGAACATTTAAGTTATGAGGTTTTATTTTAGCCTTTTAAGTTGCCATATTAGAGTTCTAAGGAACAAAATCTATTAAGAGTTTTATATCTATGCTTACTCATGATAGCCTTGTGATGAGTAAAGATCTTAGTAAACTAAAGGTATAATAGTGTGCTTAAACTGTCTAATCAGTTTAAAATAATGCTAAAAAATGGTAAATATTTTATCATGTCAACACATTAGGTATTGACTTTCTATAACATATTGGTATATTCTAATAAAGAGCCTTCTAAAATCATATGAAAGAACTCAAGCCAATTCTAACCATTAGATCATCAATTAACTTGGTACAAGTTCTCTCCCTAAGTAAATAATTATAGGTACATCTGCACATGAAGAACTGACTGCTTATATGGTAAGATTTAAAACTAAACATTTAAAATTTTTTATTTATGGGTGTGTGATGACTCCTAAAGTCACTCATATCCTAAAAATTTTTCTCATTTTTTTTACAAGCCTCTTAAAAATTTTAACGCTTGACCTGCCATAGTGAGAGCACTTTACTGGCTCCTGCATTCTTTAATTAAGATCCTGCTATTCAGACTTTTAAGATTAATCCCCATTGATAAAAGCCAATGCTCTCTGACAGATTGATGTAATTCACCTGCCCATGTTTAGTAAACAAAAACATTTTTTTTCTTTCTCAGTTGGTATTTTTTCCAAATTTATGTGGGCTACAGCTCAAACAAGAAAAACTAAAACCCTTAAGCTTAATTAATAAAAAAAGAAGGGGAATGCATCCCCCAGTATTCAGCTGGCTAAAGTGTCAATGAAGTAACATACTAAACCTTTTTAATATTTACAAAAATTCTAATTGTCCATTTATTGTATCTCATTGACAAAGCCACCCACTTTTCCAGTCACAGAGACATATTCTTTTTCTCTTTTTTCAACACTGGATGTCCATGTTTGTTTTCCTTTTATTATGGTGGATGACATTATTGCTCTTGCAAAATCCACAGAGTCCCTGTTGGCGAGTCCTTACCACAAAGGACGCCATGGCAGTATATACTCCAGCTAACCTCACCATCCTATCCAAGTCTTCTCTTTCTGCTGACCTACCACTGCTGACTTCATCTTTGCATGTTTATTGACTGCTCACTTTTCTCAAAATATTCCTCAATGTTCAAGGAACCTCACCTAATGTGTACGTACTTCCTCTGTGTTTTGGTACAACACCATCTTATATTTTCATGTCAATTCTTCTCTACCTGGTCCTTGCCTCCTAGTTTTGCTTGTTCCACAGCTGACCCTCTATGAAGAAGAAAAATTTCACCACCAGAAGATCAGACGTGCTGTGTTTCTTCCCCTGGACATCACATCCACTGACTGCTTCCCTTAGACTTGCTGGTGGCACGCTAGGACACTCTATATATTCCTCCCATGAATTTTCTGACAAATTACAACAGGTTATAGACTCCACCACAAATAGTCTTGAGTCACTACAGAGCCCCTTATGGGACCCTTGATTAGTCTTTTGTTAATGATTACCTTAGGACCCTTTATTTTTAATAAGATTACTGATTTTATAAAACAGCAGATTGACTCCTTGGCATCAAAACCTTTGCAAATACATTATCACAGACTTGATTTGGCTGATAGAGGCCTGACTGAATCTTAGGATGACAGACCTCCTTTTCGGATGGCATAAAACTCAGAATTATGCATCGAGACACCCAACCTTGGCAGGGCAAGGACACCAGTAAGGGGTGCAAGGCAAAGCACTGCAGGGGGAGGACCCTATCGTCTGCTTCTGAGTCCCCCGTGAAGCAAACCTGATTTGCATGGAGGTTGGTGTCAGCAACAAAAATTGTTTCCCTAGAAATCGTGGCTCTGCCTACCCTCCCCAAAAAGACACCGAGAGCCTTATAAGATGCGGGAAGGTTGGTTTTGCACTCACCCCACGGGAGGAGTCAGGTCAATACTTCACCCCTCTGGTTATGCCCACCAAACCTGCTGTTAGAGTATCCTCTCCTCACCCCCAATTTCCAGCCTCAATTTAAATTATAACAAAGGGAGGATATGCCAGGAGCCATTTCTCTGCTTGACAGATGATAAACTTTGAAACAATGGAAGCCCTTGAGACAAGTGTTAATTCCCCCCTGGGCAGGCCATTTCCCATCAGGTAAACCATTTATCAGTAATCAAGTGAGTCAACACACAGTTGTGGTAATAAACATGGTTTCGGCCATTGTTTGTTGAACATTCCGCTTTGAAGTTTGCTACCCTCCTCCCCCTCCAGCATCTCCTCTCCTTCCCGAAAGCCTTATAATGCTTGTGAACACAATAAAATTTTGCAGCTTGATCAGAAACTTGTCTTGCTGTCGTTCTTTCGTGTCTCTTGTCCCTATCATTGCAGGTCTTTTAGGTTCCTAGCCCCTGTTCACTGCCCTGCTGGTCGGGGCAGTGGGCCTGATGGTCTCTGTTGGTAGTGGGCTCTGATGGGCTCTGTGGGTAGGGGTGGGCTCTGATGGGCTCTGTGGGTAGGGGTGGACTCTGATGGGCTCTTGGGTAGGGTGGGCTCTGATGGGCTCTGTTGGTTGGGGTAAGCTCTGATGGGCTCTGTGGGTAGGGTGGGCTCTGATAGGCTCTGTTGGTTGGGGTGGGCTCTGTTGGTTGGGGTGGGCTCTGATGGGTTCTGTGGGTAGGGGTGGTCTCTGATGGGCTCTGTGGGTAGGGTGGGTTCTGATGGGCTATGTGGGTAGGGGGTGGGCTTTGATGGGCTCTGTGGGTAGGGGTGGGCTATGAAGGGCTCTGTGGGTAGGGGAGGGTTCTGATGGGCTCTGTGGGTAGGGGTGGGCTATGAAGGGCTCTGTGGGTAGGGGTGGGTTCTGATGGGCTCCGTGGTTAGGGGTGGGCTCTGATGGGCTCTGAGGGTAGGGTGGGCTCTGATGGGCTCTGTTGGTTGGGGTGGGCTCTGATGGGGTCTGTGGATAGCAGTGGGCTCTGATGGGCTCTGTGGGTAGGGTGGGCTTTGATGGTCTCTGTGGGTAGGGGGTGGGCATTGATGGGCTCTGTGGGTAGGGTGGGTTCTGATGGGCTCTGTGAGTAGGGGGTGGGTTCTGATGGGCTCTGTTGGTAGGGGTTTTGCCTGATGGTCTCTTTGGGTAGGGTGGGTTCTGATGGCCTCTGTGGGTAGGGTGGGCTCTGATGGGCTCTGTTGGTTGGGGTGGGCTCTGATGGTATCTGTGGGTAGGGATGGGATCTGATGGGCTCTGTGGGTAGGGGTGCGCTCTGATGGGCTCTGTGGGTAGGGGTGGGCTGTGATGGGCTCTGTGGTAGGGTCGGCTCTGATGGACTCTGTTGGTTGGGGTGGGCTCTGATGGGCTCTGTATGTAGTGGTAGGCTCTGAGGGGCTCTGTGGGTAAGGTGGGTACTGATGGGCTCTGTGGGTATGGGGTGGGTTCTGATGGTCTCTGTGGGTAGGGGTGGGCTCTGATGGGCTCTGTGGGTAGGGGTGGGCGCTGTGGGTAGGGGTGGCTTCTGTAGGTAGGGTGGGCTCTGATGGGCTCTGTGGGTAGGGGTGGGCTCTGTGCATAGGGTGGGCTCTGATGTACTCTGTTGATTGGGGTGGGCTCTGATGGGCTCTGTGGTTAGGGGTGGGCTCTGATGGGCTCTGTTGGTAGGGTGGGCTCTGTGGGTAGTGGGTGGGCTCTGATGGGCTTTGTGGTTAGTGTGGGTTCTGATGGACTCTGTGGGTAGGGAGTGGTTTATGATGGTCTGTTGGTAGAGGGTGTGCCTGATGGTTTCTGTGGGTAGGGTGTGTTCTGTGGGCTCTGTGGGTAGGGTGGGCTCTGATGGGCTCTGTTGGTTTGGGTGGGCTCTGATGGGCTCTGTGGGTAGGCGTGGGCTCTGATGGGCTCTTTGGGTAGGTGTGGGCTCTGATGGTCTCTGTGGGTCGGGTGGGTTCTGATGGTCTCAGTGGGTAGGGGTGGGCTCTTATGGGCTCTGTGGGTAAGGTGGGCTCTGATGGGCTCTGTGAGTATGGATGGGCTCTGATGGGCTCTGTGGGTAGGGCTGGGATCTGATGGTCTGTGGGTAGGGTGGGTTCTGATGGACTCTGTAAGTAGAGGGTGGGCTCTGATGGTCTCTGTGGGTAGGGGTGGGCTCTCATGGTCTCTGTGGGCAGGGTGGGCACTGATGGGGTCTGTGGGTAGGGGTCGGCTCTGTTGGGCTCTGTGGGTAGGGTGGGCTCTCATGGGCTCTGAGGGTAGGGCTGGGCTCTGATGGTCTCTGTGCGTAGGGTGGGCTCTGATGGACTCTGTGCGTAGGGTGGGCTCTTATGGGCTCTGTGGGTAGGGTGGGCTCTGATGGTCTCTGTGCGTAGGGTGGGCTCTTATGGGCTTTGTGGGTAGGGTGGGCTCTGATGGGCTCTGTGGGTAGGGGTTGGCTCTGATGGTCTCTGTCGGTAGGGGTGGGCTCTGATGGTCTCTGTGCGTAGGGTGGGTTCTGATGGGCTCTGTGGGTATGGGGTGGGCTCTGATGGTCTCTGTCGGTAGGGGTGGGCTCTGATGGGCTCTGTTTGTAGGGTGGGCTCTGATGGGCTCTGTGAGTATGGATGGGCTCTGATGGCCTCTGTGGGTATGGGTGGTCTCTAATGGGCTCTGTGGGTAGTGGTGGGCTCTGATGGGCTCTGTGGGTAGGGGGTGGGCTTTGATGGGCTCTGTGGGTAGGGTGGGTTCTGATGGGCTATGTGGGTAGGGGGTGGGCTTTGATGGGCTCTGTGGGTAGGGGTGGGCTATGAAGGGCTCTGTGGGTAGGGGAGGGTTCTGATGGGCTCTGTGGGTAGGGGTGGGCTATGAAGGGCTCTGTGGGTAGGGGTGGGTTCTGATGGGCTCCGTGGTTAGGGGTGGGCTCTGATGGGCTCTGAGGGTAGGGTGGGCTCTGATGGGCTCTGTTGGTTGGGGTGGGCTCTGATGGGGTCTGTGGATAGCAGTGGGCTCTGATGGGCTCTGTGGGTAGGGTGGGCTTTGATGGTCTCTGTGGGTAGGGGGTGGGCATTGATGGGCTCTGTGGGTAGGGTGGGTTCTGATGGGCTCTGTGAGTAGGGGGTGGGTTCTGATGGGCTCTGTTGGTAGGGGTTTTGCCTGATGGTCTCTTTGGGTAGGGTGGGTTCTGATGGCCTCTGTGGGTAGGGTGGGCTCTGATGGGCTCTGTTGGTTGGGGTGGGCTCTGATGGTATCTGTGGGTAGGGATGGGATCTGATGGGCTCTGTGGGTAGGGGTGCGCTCTGATGGGCTCTGTGGGTAGGGTGGGCTGTGATGGGCTCTGTGGTAGGGTCGGCTCTGATGGACTCTGTTGGTTGGGGTGGGCTCTGATGGGCTCTGTATGTAGTGGTAGGCTCTGAGGGGCTCTGTGGGTAAGGTGGGTACTGATGGGCTCTGTGGGTATGGGGTGGGTTCTGATGGTCTCTGTGGGTAGGGGTGGGCACTGATGGGCTCTGTGGGTAGGGGTGGGCGCTGTGGGTAGGGGTGGCTTCTGTAGGTAGGGTGGGCTCTGATGGGCTCTGTGGGTAGGGGTGGGCTCTGTGCATAGGGTGGGCTCTGATGTACTCTGTTGGTTGGGGTGGGCTCTGATGGGCTCTGTGGTTAGGGGTGGGCTCTGATGGGCTCTGTTGGTAGGGTGGGCTCTGTGGGTAGTGGGTGGACTCTGATGGGCTTTTTGGTTAGTGTGGGTTCTGATGGACTCTGTGGGTAGGGAGTGGTTTATGATGGTCTGTTGGTAGAGGGTGTGCCTGATGGTTTCTGTGGGTAGGGTGTGTTCTGTGGGCTCTGTGGGTAGGGTGGGCTCTGATGGGCTCTGTTGGTTTGGGTGGGCTCTGATGGGCTCTGTGGGTAGGCGTGGGCTCTGATGGGCTCTTTGGGTAGGTGTGGGCTCTGATGGTCTCTGTGGGTCGGGTGGGTTCTGATGGACTCTGTGGGTAGGGGGTGGGCTCTGATGGTCTCAGTGGGTAGGGGTGGGCTCTTATGGGCTCTGTGGGTAAGGTGGGCTCTGATGGGCTCTGTGAGTATGGATGGGCTCTGATGGGCTCTGTGGGTAGGGCTGGGATCTGATGGTCTGTGGGTAGGGTGGGTTCTGATGGACTCTGTAAGTAGAGGGTGGGCTCTGATGGTCTCTGTGGGTAGGGGTGGGCTCTCATGGTCTCTGTGGGCAGGGTGGGCACTGATGGGGTCTGTGGGTAGGGGTCGGCTCTGTTGGGCTCTGTGGGTAGGGTGGGCTCTCATGGGCTCTGAGGGTAGGGCTGGGCTCTGATGGTCTCTGTGCGTAGGGTGGGCTCTGATGGACTCTGTGCGTAGGGTGGGCTCTTATGGGCTCTGT
The DNA here is from genome assembly GCF_950295315.1 of Erinaceus europaeus. Lineage (NCBI taxonomy): Eukaryota > Metazoa > Chordata > Mammalia > Eulipotyphla > Erinaceidae > Erinaceus > Erinaceus europaeus. Next base: position 185,635,211 of record NC_080164.1, on the reverse strand, counting down.
GGGTAGGGTGGGCTCTGATGGTCTCTGTGCGTAGGGTGGGCTCTTATGGGCTTTGTGGGTAGGGTGGGTTCTGATGGACTCTGTGGGTAGGGGGTGGGCTCTGATGGTCTCAGTGGGTAGGGGTGGGCTCTTATGGGCTCTGTGGGTAAGGTGGGCTCTGATAGGCTCTGTGAGTATGGATGGGCTCTGATGGGCTCTGTGGATAGGGGTGGGCTCTGATGGGCTCTGTGGGTAGGGTGGGCTCTGATGGGCTCTGTTGGTTGGGGTGGGCTCTGATGGGCTCAGTGGATAGGGGTGGGCTCTGATGGGCTCTGTGGGTAGGGTGGGCTCTGATGGGCTCTGTTGGTTGGGGTGGGCTCTGATGGGCTCAGTGGATAGGGGTGGGCTCTGATGGGCTCAGTGGATAGGGGTGGGCTCTGATGGGCTCTGTGTGTAGGGTGAGCTCTGATTGGCTCTGTGGGTGATGGGTGGGCCTGATGGGCTCTGTTGGTAGGGTGGGTTCTGATGGGCTCTGTGGGTAGTGGGTGGGCCTGATTGGCTCTGTGTGTGTGGGGTGGGCCTGATGATTTCTGTGGGTAGGGGGTGGGCTCTTATGGGCTCTGTGGGTAAGGTGGGTTCTGATAGGCTCTGTGGGTAGTGTGTGGGCCTGATGGGGTTTGTTGGTAGGGTGGGCTCTGATAGGCTTTGAGGGTAGTGGGTGGGCCTGATGGGCTCTGTGGGTAGGGGGTGTGCCTGATGGTGTCTGTGGGTAAGGGGTGGGCTCTGATGGTCTCTCTGGTAGGGTGGGTTCTGATGGGCTCTGTGGGTAGGGGGTGGGCTCTGATGGGTTCTGTGGGTAGGGTGAGCTCTGATGGGCTCTGTTTGTTTTGGTGGGTTCTGATGGTCTCTGTGGGTTGGGGTGGGCTCTGATGGGCTCTTTGGGTAGGAGTGCGCTCTGATGGTCTCTGTGGGTAGGGGTGGGCTGTAATGGGCTCTGTGGGTAGGGTGGGCTCTGATGGGCTCTGTGGATAGGGGTGGCTCTGATGACCTCTGTGGGTAGGGTGGGCTCTGATGGGCTCTGTGGGCTGGGGTGGGCTCTGATGGGCTCTGTGTGTAGGGGTGGGCTCTGATGGGCTCTATGTGTAGGGGTGGGCTCTGATGGGCTCTGTGGGTAGGGTGGGCTCTGATGGGCTGCGTGGGTTGGGGTGGGCTCTGATGGGCTCTGTGGGTAGGGTTGGGCTCTGATTGGTGGGGGTGGGCTCTGATGGGCTCTTTGGATAGGGTGAGCTCTGATTGGCTCTGTTGGTTGGAGTGGGCTCTGATGGGCTCTGTGGTAGGGTGAGCTCTGATGGGCTGTGTGGGTTTGGTGGGCTCTGATGGGCTCTGTGGATAGGGGTGAGCTCTGATGGGCTTTGTGGGTAGGGATGAGCTCTAATGGGCTCATGTTGGTAGGGTGGGCTCTGATGGGTTCTGTGGGCTGGACTCTGATGGTCACTGTGAGTAGGGGTGGGCTCTGATTGACTCTATGTGTAGGGTTTGGCTCTGAGGGCTCTGTGGATAGAGGTGGGCTCTGATGGGCTCTGTGGGTAGTGTGGGCTTGATCGGCTCTGTGGGGAGTGGGTGGGCCTGATGGGCTCTGTTGGTAGGGTGGGCTCTGATAGGCTCTGTGGGTAGTGGGTGGACCTGATGGGCTCTGTGGGTAGGGGGTGGGCCTTATGGTCTCTGTGGGTAATGGGTGGGCTCTTATGGGCTCTGTGGGTATGGGTGGGCTCTGATGGGCTCTGTGGGTAGGGTGGGCTCTGATGGGCTCTGTGGGTAGGGTGGGTTCTGATGGGCTCTGTGGGTTGGGGTGGGCTCTGATTGGCTCTGTGTGTAGGGGTGGGCTCTAATGGGCTCTGTGGGTAGGGTGGGCTCTGATGGGCTGTGTGGGTTTGGGTGGGCTAGGATGGGCTCTTTGGGTAGGGTGGGTTCTGATGGGCTCTGTGGTTGGGGTGGGCTCTGATGGGCTCTGTGGATAGGGGTGGGCTCTGATGGGCTCTGTGGGTGGGGGTGGGCTCTGATGGGCTCTTTGGGTACGGAGGGCTCTGATGGGCTATGTTGGTTGGGGTGGGCTCTGATGGCTCTGTGGATAGGGGTGGGCTATGATGGGCTCTGTGGGTATGGCGAGCTCTGATGGGCTCTGTGGTTGGGGTGGGCTCTGATGGGCTCTGTGGGTAGGGTGGGTTCTGATGGGCCTTGTGGGTATGGGGTGGGCTCTGATGGTCTCTATGGGTAGGGGTGGGCTCTGATGGGCTCTGTGGGTAGGGGTGGGCTCTGATGGGCTCTGTAGGTAGGGCTGGGCTCTGATGGTCTCTGTGCGTAGGGTGGGCTCTTATGGGCTCTGTAGGTAGGATGGGCTCTGATGGGTTCTGTGGGTAGGGTGGGCTCTGATGGACTCTGTGGGTAGGGGTTGGCTCTGATGGGCACTGTGGGTAGGGTGGGCTCTGATGGGCTTTGTGGGTAGGGTTGGCTCTAATGAGCTCTGTGGGTAGGGGTGGGCTCTGACGGGCTCAGTGGGTAGGGTGGGCTCTCATGGTCTCTGTGCATAGGGTGGGTTCTGATGGGCTCTGTGGGTAGGGGTTGGGCTCTTTAGGTCTCTGTGGGTAGGGGTGGGCTCTGATGGGCTCTGTGGGTAGGGGTGGGCTCTGATGGGCTCTGTGGATAGGGGTGGGCTCTGATGACCTCTGTTGGTAGGGATGGGCTCTGATGGACTCTGTGGGTAGGGTGAGCCTGATGGGCTCTGTGGGTAGTGGGTGGGCCTTATGGTCTCTGTGGGTAGTAGGTGGGCTCTTATGGGCTCTGTGGGTAGTGGGTGGGCCTGATGGGCTCTCTGGGTAGGGGGTGGGCCTTATGGTCTCTGTGGGTAGTGGGTGGGCTCTTATGGGCTCTGTGGGTAGTGGGTGGGCTCTTATGGGCTCTGTGGGTAGTGATGGGCTCTGATGGGCTCTGTGGGTAGGGGTGGGCTCTGATGGGCTCTGTGGATAGGGGTGGGCTCTGATGACCTCTGTGGGTTGGGATGGGCTCTGATGGACTCTGTGGGTAGGGTGGGCTCTGATGGGCTCTTTGGGTAGGGTGGGCTCTGATGGGCTCTGTGGGTAGGGTGGGTTCTGATGGGCCTTTTGCGTATGGGGTGGGCTCTGATGGTCTCTATGGGTAGGGGTGGGCTCTGATGGGCTCTGTGGGTTGGGGTGGGCTCTGATGGGATCTGTAGGTAGGGCTGGGCTCTGATGGTCTCTGTGCGTAGGGTGGGCTCTTATGGGCTCTGTAGGTTGGGTGGGCTCTGATGGGCTCTGTTGGTAGGGTGGGCTCTGATGGGCTCTGTGGGTAGGGTGGGCTCTGATGGTCTCTGTGGGTAGGGTGGGCTCTGATGGGCTCTGTGGGTATGGGTGGGCTCTGATGTTCTCTGTTGGTAGGGGTGGGCTCTGATGGGCTCTGTGGATAGGGGTGGGCTCTGATGACCTCTGTGGGTAGTTATGGGCTCTGATGGACTCTGTGGGTAGGGTGGGCTCTGATGTGCTCTGTGGGCTGGTGTGGGCTCTGATGGGCTCTGTGGGTAGGGTGGCCTCTGATGGGCTCTGTGGTTAGGGTGGACTTTGATGGGCTCTGTGGATAGGGGTGGGCTCTGATGACCTCTGTGGGTAGGGATGGGCTCTGATGGACTCTATGGGTAGGGTGGGCTCTGATGGGCTTTTTGGGCTGTGGTGGGCTCTGATTGGCTATGTGTCTAGGGGTGGGCTCTGATGGGCTCTGTGGGTAGGGTGGGCTCTGATGGGCTGTGTGGGTTGGGTTGGCTCTGATGGGCTCTGTATGTGGGGGTGGGCTCTGATGGGCTCTTTGGGTAGGGTGGGCTCTGATGGGCTCTGTTGGTTGGGGTGGGCTCTGATGGGCTCTGTGGATAGGGGTGGGTTCTGATGGGCTTTTTGTGTGGGGGTGGGCTCTGATGGGCTCTTTGTGTAGGGTGCTCTCTGATGGGCTATGTTGGTTGTGGTGGGCTCTGATGGGCTTGTGGATAGGGGTGTGCTCTGATGGGCTCTGTGGGTAGTGGGTGGGCTCTGATGGGCTCTGTGTGTAGGGTGGGCTCTGATGGGCTCTGTGGGTAGGGTGGGCTCTGATGGGCCATATGGGTAGGGGTGGGCTCTGATGGGCTCTATGTGTAGGGCTGGGCTTTGATGGGCTCTGTGGGTAGGGGTGGACTCTGATGGGCTCTGTGGGTAGGGTGGGCTTTGATGGGCTCTGTTGGTTGTGGTGTGCTCTGATGGGCTCTGTGGATAGGGGTGGGCTCTGATGGGCTCTGTGGGTAGGGGGTGGGCTCTGATGGGTTCTGTGGGTAGGTGTGGGCTCTGATGGCCTCTGTGGGTAGGGGTAGGCTCTGATTGGCTCTGTTGGTTGGGGTGGGCTCTGATGGTCTCTGTGGGTAGGGGTGGGCTCTGATGGGCTCTGTGTGTAGGGGTGCGCTCGGATGGGCTCTGTGGGTAGGTGTGGGCTCTGATGTGCTCTGTGGGTAGGGTCGGCTCTGATGGGCTCTGTTGGTTGGGATTGGCTCTGATGCGCTCTGTATGTAGTGGTAGGTTCTGATGGGCTCTGTGGGTAGGGTGGGTTCTGATGGCCTTGTGGGTATGAGGTGGGCTCTGATGGTCTCTGTGGGTAGGGGTGGGCTCTGATGGGCTCTGTGGGTAGGGATGGTCTCTGATGCACTCTGTGGGTAGGGTGGGCTCTGATGGGCTCTGTGGATAGGTGTGTGCTCTGATGACCTCTGTGGGTAGGGATGTGCTCTGATGGGCTCTGTGGGTAGGGGTGGGCTCTGATTGGCTCTGTGTGTAGTGGTGGGCTCTGATGGGCTCTGTGGGTAGGGTGGGCTCTGATGTGCTCTGTGGTTTGTGGTGGGCTTTGTTCGGCTCTGTGGGTAGGGGTGGGCTCTGATGGGCTCTTCGGGTAAGGGTGGACTCTGATGGGCTCTGTGGATAGAGGTGTGCTCTGTGGGCTCTCTGGTTATGGGTGGGCTCTGATGGGCTCTGTGGGTAGGGTGGGCTCTTATGGGCTCTGTTGGTTGGGGTGGCCTTTGTTGGGCTCTGTGGATAGTGGTGGGTTGTGATGGGCTCTGTGGGTAGGCTGAGCTCTGATGGGCTTTGTGGGTAGTGGGTGGGCTCTGATGGGCTCTGTTGGTTGGAGTGGGCTCTGATGGTCTCTGTGGGTAGGGTGGGCTCTGATGGGCTCTGTGGGTAGGGGTGGGCTCTGATGGGCTCTGTGAGTTGGGGTGGGCTCTGATGGGCTGTGTGGGTACGGTGGGCTCTGATGGGCTCTGTGGGTAGTGGGTGGGCCTGATGGGCTCTGTGGGTAGGGGGTTGGCCTGATGGTCTCTGTGGGTAGGGTGTGGGCTCTGATGGGCTCTGTTGGTATGGTGGGCTCTGATGGGTTCTGTGGGTAGGGGGTGGGCCTGATGGTCTCTGTGGGTAGGGTGTGGGCTCTGATGGGCTCTGTGGGTAGTGTGGGTTCTGATGGGCTCTGTGGGTAGGTGGCGGTTTCTGATGTTTCTATTGGTAGTGGGTGTGCCTGATGGTCTCTGTGGGTAGGGTGTGCTTTGATGGGCTCTGTGGGGTGGGCTCTGATGGGCTCTGTGGTTAGTGGTGGGCTCTGATGGGTTCTGTGTGTATGGTGAGCTCTGATGGGCTCTGTTGGTAGTGGATTGGCTCTGATGGCTCTGTGTGTAGTGTGTGGGCTCTGATGGGCTCTGTGAGTAGGTGTTGGCTCTGATGGGCTCTGTGTGTAGGGGTGGGCTCTGATGGGTTCTGTGGGTAGGCCTGGCTCTGATGGGTTCTGTGGGTAGGGTGGGCTCTGATGGGCTCTGTGGGTAGGCGTGGGTTCTGATGGGCTCTGTTGGTTGGGGTGGGCTCTGATGGGCTCTCTAGGTAGGGGTTGGGCTCTGATGGTCTCTGTGGGTAGGGGTGGGCTCTGATGGGCTCTGAGGGTAGGGTGGGCTCTGATGGGCTCTATGAGTAGGGCTGGGCTTTGATGGGCTCTGTGGGTAGGGGTGGACTCTGATGGTCTCTGTGGGTAGGGTGGGCTCTGATGGGCTCTGTTGGTTGGCGTGGGCTCTGATGAGCTCTGTGGATAGGGGTGTGCTCTGATGGGCTCTGTGGTAGGGGTGTGCTCTGATGGGCTCTGTGGGTAGGTGTGGGCTCTGATGGGCTCTGTTGGTAGTGGTGGGCTCTGATGGGCTCTGTTGTTTGGAGTGGGCTCTGATGGGCTCTGTGGGTAGGGTGAGCTCTGATGGGCTCTGTGGGTAGGGTGAGCTCTGATGGGCTCTGTGGGTAGTGGGTGGGCCTGATGGCCTCTATTGGTTGGTTGGGCTCTGATGGGCTCTGTGGGTAGGGTGGGTTCTGATGGGCTCTGTGGGTAGGGTGGGCTCTGATGGGCTCTGTTGGTTGAGGTGGACTCTGATGGGCTCTGTGGGTAGGGGTGCGCTCTGATGGGCTCTGTGGGTAGGGTCAGCTCTGATGTGCTCTGTTGGTTGGCGTGGGCTCTGATGGTCTCTGTGGGTAGGGTGGGCTCTGATGGGTTCTGTGGGTAGGGGGTGGGCCTGATGGTCTCTGTGGGTAGGGTGTGGGCTCTGATGGGCTCTGTGGGTAGTGTGGGTTCTGATGGGCTCTGTGGGTAGGTGGCGGTTTCTGATGTTTCTATTGGTAGTGGGTGTGCCTGATGGTCTCTGTGGGTAGGGTGTGCTTTGATGGGCTCTGTGGGGTGGGCTCTGATGGGCTCTGTGGTTAGTGGTGGGCTCTGATGGGTTCTGTGTGTATGGTGAGCTCTGATGGCTCTGTTGGTAGTGGATTGGCTCTGATGGCTCTGTGTGTAGTGTGTGGGCTCTGATGGGCTCTGTGAGTAGGTGTTGGCTCTGATGGGCTCTGTGTGTAGGGGTGGGCTCTGATGGGTTCTGTGGGTAGGCCTGGCTCTGATGGGTTCTGTGGGTAGGGTGGGCTCTGATGGGCTCTGTGGGTAGGCGTGGGTTCTGATGGGCTCTGTTGGTTGGGGTGGGCTCTGATGGGCTCTCTAGGTAGGGGTTGGGCTCTGATGGTCTCTGTGGGTAGGGGTGGGCTCTGATGGGCTCTGAGGGTAGGGTGGGCTCTGATGGGCTCTATGAGTAGGGCTGGGCTTTGATGGGCTCTGTGGGTAGGGGTGGACTCTGATGGTCTCTGTGGGTAGGGTGGGCTCTGATGGGCTCTGTTGGTTGGCGTGGGCTCTGATGAGCTCTGTGGATAGGGGTGTGCTCTGATGGGCTCTGTGGTAGGGGTGTGCTCTGATGGGCTCTGTGGGTAGGTGTGGGCTCTGATGGGCTCTGTTGGTAGTGGTGGGCTCTGATGGGCTCTGTTGTTTGGAGTGGGCTCTGATGGGCTCTGTGGGTAGGGTGAGCTCTGATGGGCTCTGTGGGTAGGGTGAGCTCTGATGGGCTCTGTGGGTAGTGGGTGGGCCTGATGGCCTCTATTGGTTGGTTGGGCTCTGATGGGCTCTGTGGGTAGGGTGGGTTCTGATGGGCTCTGTGGGTAGGGTGGGCTCTGATGGGCTCTGTTGGTTGAGGTGGACTCTGATGGGCTCTGTGGGTAGGGGTGCGCTCTGATGGGCTCTGTGGGTAGGGTCAGCTCTGATGTGCTCTGTTGGTTGGCGTGGGCTCTGATGGTCTCTGTGGGTAGGGTGGGCTCTGATGGTCTCTGTGGGTAGGGTGGGCTCTGATGGTCTCTGTGGGTAGGGTGGGCTCTGATGGGCTCTGTGGGTAGTGTGGGTTCTGATGGGCTCTGTGGGTAGGTGGCGGTTTCTGATGTTTCTATTGGTAGTGGGTGTGCCTGATGGTCTCTGTGGGTAGGGTGTGCTTTGATGGGCTCTGTGGGGTGGGCTCTGATGGGCTCTGTGGTTAGTGGTGGGCTCTGATGGGTTCTGTGTGTATGGTGAGCTCTGATGGGCTCTGTTGGTAGTGGATTGGCTCTGATGGCTCTGTGTGTAGTGTGTGGGCTCTGATGGGCTCTGTGAGTAGGTGTTGGCTCTGATGGGCTCTGTGTGTAGGGGTGGGCTCTGATGGGTTCTGTGGGTAGGCCTGGCTCTGATGGGTTCTGTGGGTAGGGTGGGCTCTGATGGGCTCTGTGGGTAGGCGTGGGTTCTGATGGGCTCTGTTGGTTGGGGTGGGCTCTGATGGGCTCTCTGGGTAGGGGTTGGGCTCTGATGGTCTCTGTGGGTAGGGGTGGGCTCTGATGGGCTCTGAGGGTAGGGTGGGCTCTGATGGGCTCTATGAGTAGGGCTGGGCTTTGATGGGCTCTGTGGGTAGGGTTGGACTCTGATGGTCTCTGTGGGTAGGGTGGGCTCTGATGGGCTCTGTTGGTTGGCGTGGGCTCTGATGAGCTCTGTGGATAGGGGTGTGCTCTGATGGGCTCTGTGGTAGGGGTGTGCTCTGATGGGCTCTGTGGGTAGGTGTGGGCTCTGATGGGCTCTGTTGGTAGTGGTGGGCTCTGATGGGCTCTGTTGTTTGGAGTGGGCTCTGATGGGCTCTGTGGGTAGGGTGAGCTCTGATGGGCTCTGTGGGTAGGGTGAGCTCTGATGGGCTCTGTGGGTAGGGTGAGCTCTGATGGGCTCTGTGGGTAGTGGGTGGGCCTGATGGCCTCTATTGGTTGGTTGGGCTCTGATGGGCTCTGTGGGTAGGGTGGGTTCTGATGGGCTCTGTGGGTAGGGTGGGCTCTGATGGGCTCTGTTGGTTGAGGTGGACTCTGATGGGCTCTGTGGGTAGGGGTGCGCTCTGATGGGCTCTGTGGGTAGGGTCAGCTCTGATGTGCTCTGTTGGTTGGCGTGGGCTCTGATGGTCTCTGTGGGTAGGGTGGGCTCTGATGGTCTCTGTGGGTAGGGATGGGCTCTGATGGGCTGTGTGGGTAGGGTGGGCTCTGATGGGCTCTGTGGGTAGGGTGGGCTCTGATGGGCTCTGTGGGTTGGGGTGGGCTCTGATGGGCTCTGTGGGTTGGGGTGGGCTCTGATTGGCTCTGTATGTAGGGGTGGACTCTGATGGGCTCTGTGGGTAGGGTTGGCTCTGATGGGCTCTGTGGTTTGTGGTGGGCTTTGTTCAGCTCTGTGGGTAGGGGTGGGCTCTGATGGGCTCTGCGGGTAAGGGTGGGCTCTGATGGGCTCTGTGGATAGAGGTGGGCTCTGATGGGCTCTGTGAGTAGGGTGGGCTCTTATGGGCTCTGTTGGTTGGGGTGGCCTTTGATGGGCTCTGTGGATAGGGGTGGGTTGTGATGGGCTTGTGGGTAGGGTGAGCTTTGATGGGCTCTGTGGGTAGTGGGTGGGCTCTGATGGGCTCTGTTGGTTGGGGTGGACTCTGATGGGCTCTGTGGGTAGGGGTGAGCTCTGATGGGCTCTGTGGGTAGGGTCGGCTCTGATGGGCTCTGTTGTTTGGGGTGGGCTCTGATGGGCTCTGTATGTAGTGGTGGGCTTGATGGACTCTGTGGGTAGGGTGGGTTCTGATGGGCCTTGTCGGTATGGGGTGGGCTCTATGGTCTCTGTGGGTAGTGGTGGGCTCTGATGGGGTCTGTGGGTAGGGTGGGCTCTGATGGGCTCTGTGGATAGGGGTGGGCTCTGTTGACCTCTGTGGGTAGGGTGGGCTCTGATGGGCTCTGTGGGTAGGGTGGGCTCTGATGGACTGTGTGGTTGGGGTGGGCTCTGATGGGCTCTGTGGATAGGTGTGGGCTCTGATGGGCTCTGTCGGTAGGGGTGGGCTCTGATGGGCTCTGTTGGTTGGGGTGTGCTCTGATGGGCTCTGTGGATAGGGGTGGGCTCTGATGGGCTCTGTGGGTATGGTGAGCTCTGATGGACTCTGTGGGTAGTGGGTTGGATCTGATGGGCTCTGTCAGTAGTGGGTGGGCTCTGATGGGCTCTGTGCGTAGGGGTGGGCTCTGATGGTCTCTGTGGGTGGGGTGGGCTCTGATGAGCTCTGTGGGTAGTGATGGGCTCTGATGGGCTCTGTGGTTAGGTGTGGGCTCTGATGGGCTCTGTGGGTAGTGGGTGGGCCTGATGGGTTCTGTGCGTAGCGGTGGGTTCTGATGGGCTCTGTTGGTAGTGGGTGGGCCTGATGGGGTCTGTGAGTAGGGATGGGCTCTAATGTGCTCTGTGGGTAGGGGTGGGCCTGATGGGCTCTGTGGGTAGAGGTGGGCTTGATGGGCTCTATGGGTAGGGTGAGCTCTGATGATTCTGTGGATAGTGGTGGGCTCTCATGGGCTCTGTGGGTAGGGGGTAGGCCTGATGGTCTCTGTTGGTAGGGTGGGTTCTGATGGGCTCTGTTGGTAGGGTGGGGTCTGATGGGCTCTGTGGTAGGGGTGGGCCTGATGTTCTCTGTTGGTAGTGTGGGCTCTGATGGGCTCTGTGTTTAAGGTGTGGGCTCTGATGGGATATGTGGGTAGGAGTTGCTCTGATGGGCTCTGTGTGGATGTTGGGCTTTCATGGGATCTTGGGACCTCTAGGTAGGGTCAGAGATTAGGAGGCAGAGTGTGAGAGACCTCTGAACCCAGGATCCTCCTGTGCAGTGATGGCTGGTTAAACCCAGGGCACACCCCAGGCAAAGCCACACACTCTACAGAAAGCTGTTTGCTGCCCTCAACACTTTTTAAAAAATCTTCTTATCAAGAGAAAGCAGAGAGAAACCACAGCATGACTGCCTGTGGCTGCAGGGCACACTCAGGGCTCTCACACACTTGTTCACAAGTCTACCCCCAAGCTGTGTGCCCCTGAGGTACCTGTGTAACCCCTGCGCTCTGTCAAGAACCAGATCTCATTCAGTTTTCGGGAAAATTAACATGCTGACTTGTGTAAAGCTTGTGGAAGAACTCTGGGCATAAGGACAGTGCTGACTGTGCTTGGTGCTGACATTACCTGAATAAAAGTAAATAGTTAAATCACATTTCTTTATCCTTTCAGCACCATGCTTTTAAGATTTAACACTGCACAGAGTATTCCACACATTGTTTACACCTTTACTGAAATACACTTGCTAAGAAAGTGAGTGCTAAGAGGGTCTGAGGCCCTGGAGAAAGCACAGTGGCAGAGCACAGAGCCTCAGGACCTGGGTTTGATCCCTGGCATTGCATTTGCCACAAGGGAGCTGGGATCTTCTGTGTGTCATAAGCATAAAAAATAAGTAAATCTTCAACAACAAAATGGCCCTGGGCTTGGAACATGCCCTCACCAAGACATGGTGCTACACGACCTGGGCTAGTTCCTTGTCAGGGTCTCCTTCCCTGTTTGAGGCTTGAACGGGGCCAGCCCCCGATGCTCTTTGTGGCTGCAGGTCAGAGGCAATGGCTGAGCTCAGACACACAGGCTGAAGCTGGTCCTACTGTCTGTTTCTGGTAAGCAGAGCCCTGGCCAGAGTGCTAGGCTGCACTGTGCTTTCTGCGGAGGCTCCACTGCTACGTGTGGTGGGTAGTTGTGTCCACAGCTCGCTTGATAACAGGCAGCAGGTGCAACTTGCCAGACAGTGGCCAAGAAGGACTTCATCTCAGGAATGCAAGGTTGGCTTAACACGAAAACTCAGTGAGAAAGGTCTGCACAGTAACAAGCTGGAGAGAGAGGAGACACAGGTTAGTCTCACAGCTACAAAAGATTTTACAAAGCCCATTTACTATTGACAGCAAGAACTCTCAAAGCCAAAAATAGATTTCAACCAGACCAAAAAATCATGTATAAAAAGACTACTGCTCCCATCTGCAAGGGGGGAAACTTTGCAAGTGATGAACAGTGCTGCAGGTGTGTGTCTCTTCCTCCCTTCTGAATGTATCAGTCTCTCTCCTAATAAAGAAACAAATAAGCCTCCTGCTTCCATTCTGCCAAAGGTCCTCTCTAGAACTCCACCGAACAGGCCCAGCCAGGCAACCCACGAGCAAGGACTCAAAGTGGTGGGTGGAGAAGCTGCAAAGCTGCTCTTACTAACTTCTGATGGCTGTCAGTGTGGAAGCTGCTGAGGAACCTACAAAAACAGTTGCTAGAAGTAGATCTGGTGGTCCGGCAGGTGGCACAGTAGATAAAGCACTGGACTCTTAAGCATGAGGTCCCAAGTTCAGTCCCCAGCAGCAATGTACCAGAATGATGTCTGGTGTTTTCTCTCTTTCTCTCCCCCCCACACATAAATTTTTTAAAAGAATTTATTTATTTATTCATAAGAAAGATAGAAGGAGAGAAAGAACCAGACATCACTCTGGTACATGTGCTGCCAGGGATCAAACTCTCATGGCTGAGAATCCAATGCTTTATCTACTGTGCCACCTCCTGGACCACAATACATAAAATCTTAAAAAAAAAAAAAAAGTAGATGTGGGGAGGTTTATAGGGTTAAAAAGAATTTCAAAATCAATTGTACGCCCATGTTATTAGTGCAAATCAATTGTACGCCCATGTTATTAGTGCAAATCAATTGTACGCCCATGTTATTAGTGCAAATCAATTGTACGCCCATGTTATTAGTGCTGCTTATTTTTGCCAGCAGGGTTATTGCTGGGGGTCTTGGTACCTACATGACTCCACCAGTCCCAGTGGCCACTTTTTTTTCTTTTCTTTGATAGAGGGTGAGAGAGAGAGAGAGAAGGGGAGACACATGCAGCACTGCTTTACTGCTCCTGAAGCTTTCCCTGTGCTGGTGGGGATTGAGGGCTTGAACTCATGGTATTGTTCATGGTAATATGTGCATTCTACTGGCTGAGTCCTCATATATCCCTGGACCAATGCATTTAGACAATCCATTTTAAAAACCATTTAAAATATTTTTATTTATTCATTTATTTTGGATAAAGATGTAGAAATTGAGACAGAAGGGATTTTGGATAAAGACAGAGAAATTGAGAGAAGGGATGGGGGAGAAAGACACCTGCAGCCCGGCTCCACCGGTGGGGGAGCAGAGCCTGAACCCTAGCCCTTGTGAACTGTGATGTGTGCGCTCAACCAGGCGCACTACCACCCGGCCCCCACGATTCATTGTTTTTTGGTTTTTCTTCATCAAAACTGGGGCTACACATTGAGTTGAATTTTCTAGATAGCAAGAGGCAGAGGGAAAGACAGAAAGCTATCGCCTGAAGGCACCGCGTCCCCCCCACGCCGCATCTCCCTGGAAACCGAGTGGGCCCGGCCTCCTCGCTGAGAGCAGAAGGCCCGGTTCCTAAAACCCACAGTCAAGCGGGACCCCCAAACCACAGCTCTTAAATCTGCAGGCTTCCGGCCCTCGGCCACACGTCCCCCACCTCCGGGGGCTTCCCGGCCCGCACCCGCGCCCCCACCCCCCGGGACCCCGCACACCACGACTCCCCGCTGCGGGGGACCCCGCCCCGCACACGTCTCCTCAACCCGGGGACCCCGCTCCACGTGTCCTCACCCTGGGGACCCCCGCCCCAGCACACGTCTTCTCGTCCCGGGGACCACCGCCCCGCACACGGCCCCTCAACCCGGGAACCCCCGCCCCGCACACGTCTCCTCACCCTGGGGACCCCCGCCCCGCACACGTCTCCTCACCCTGGGGACCCCCGCCCCAGCACACGTCTCCCCGCCCCGGGGACCCCCGCCCCGCACACGTCTCCTCACCCTGGGGACCCCCCGCCCCGCACACGTCTCCTCACCCTGGGGACCCCCGCCCCGCACACGTCTCCTCACCCTGGGGACCCCCGCCCCAGCACACGTCTCCCCGCCCCCGGGACCCCCGCCCCGCACACGGCTCCTCAACCCGGGAACCCCCGCCCCGCACACGTCTCCTCGCCCCGGGGACCCCCGCCCCGCACACGTCTCCTCGCCCCGGGGACCCCCGCCCCGCACACGTCTCCTCGCCCCGGGGACCCCCGCCCCAGCACACGTCTCCCCGCCCCCGGGACCCCCGCCCCGCACACGGCTCCCCGCCCCCGGGACCCCCGCCCCGCACACGTCTCCCCGCCCCCGGGACCCTCGCTCTGGACACACGTCTCCCCCCCAACCACGCGGCGACCGACACCCACCTGCTCCCCAGCAGCCTCCCCGGCCCGGCCGCCCTTGAGCATCGCCCGGTCGTCTCCACCGCGCCCTCCGCGCCGCCTGCGCCCCGACCCGCACCCAGAGCGCGGCGCCCCGCCTCCGCCCGCCCAGCAGACTCCCGCCCGCACCCGCCCCGCCCCTGCGCCACAGCCCACCGCCCGCCCGCGCCCCCTGCCCACCCTTCCCAGAGCCCCGGGCCCGGCCCACCCTTCCTGGCCTCCCAGCGCCCCCGGCCCACCCACCAGCCCCGCGGAGCCCCCGGCCCACCCTCTCCGCCACCCCGCCTCCCGGAGCCCCCCCCCCCCCCCCCCCCCCGGCTCACCCTCTCCCGGCCTCCAGCCCCGCGGAGCCCCCGGCCCACCCTCCCGGCCTCCCGGCCTCCAGCCTCCGCCCGGCCCCCGGCGCCCCCCGCGCCCCCGGCCCACCCTCTCCTCCCCCGGCCGCCCACCCCTTCCCGGCCTCCAGCCCCCCGGAGCCCCGGGCCCACCCTCTCCGCCCCCGGCCTCCGGCCTCCGCCCGGCCCCCCGGCGCCCCCCGCGCCCCCGGCCCACCCTCCCGGCCTCCCGGTGGGCGTGCGCGGCGCAGCCGGCGCAGATGCGCCCGGAGTGGGAGGCGCCGAGGGTGGGGCGCGGGCCGGGCGGCGCGGGGGGCCGGGGGCGGCGGCGGCCGGCGCGGGGGGCGCGGAGGCCGGGGGCGGGCGGCCGGGGGCGCCGGCCGGCGATGCGGGGCCGGGCGGGCGCGGGAGGATGAGGCGGCGGCGCCGGGGGCCGCGCGCGGAGGATGAAGTGGAGCGTCCGCGGGGCCTGCGCCGCGCTGTCCGCCTGCCTGCTGCTGGGCTGCGCGCTGGGCGCGGCGGCCGTGGGGCTGCGCTGCTTCGCGCTGGGCGCCCAGCTCCGCGGGGAGCCCTTCCGCCTGGGCGCGGCGGCCGGCGCCTTCTACTCGGGGCTGCTGCTGGCCGCGGGGCTGGCGCTGCTGGGCGGCGCGCGGTGCTGCGGGCGGGGGCCGGGGGGCGCCGGGGCGCGGGGGGCGCGGGGGGCGCCGGGCGCCGAGGAGCCCGGGGCGCGGGGGGCGCGGGGGGCGCGGGCGCGGGCGCGGGGGCGGGGGCGGCGCGCCCCCCGCGCCCCCCGCGCGCACAACCTGCTGCTGCTCGGCGCGCTGGTCTTCATGCTCGGGGTGTTGAGCGCCTTCGCGGGCGCCGTGATCGACGGCGACACGGTGTCCCTGGCCGAGCGCAAGTACTCGCACTTCTGCCGGCCCGGCGTCCCCGGGCCCCCGCGGCCCCGCGCCTCGGCCGCGCAGTGCCGCCGCCTGCGGGACTACCAGCGCGGCCTGGTGCTGTCCACCGTGCTCAACGCGCTCGAGTGCCTGCTCGGCCTGCTGGGCCTGCTGCTGGCCAAGAACTGCCGCGCCGCCCGCCGGCCCCGCGTCTGGGCCCGCGCCCCGGGGCCCCGCCAGCCGCCCGCCTTCCGGGCCCGCCGGGGGCGGCGGGGGCGGCGGGGGCGCGGGCTGCAGCCGCGGCCGAGCGAGGCTTCCATCCTGGCGGCCGAAGACTCGGACCCCGCGCCCGGGGACTGCGGGGCGGCCTGCGGCGGCGCCGTGTCCTTCATCAGCGTGGGCGCGGGCCCCGGGGGCGCCGCGGCGGGCGTGGAGGTGAGCTGCGCCGGGCACCCGTCGGTGGAGCTTCCTGGCTACGCGCCCTCGGACCCCGAGCTGGATGCCTCCTACCCCTACTGCTGCCGGGCGCGGGGGCGCTGAGCCGGGGTCCCGGGGGACAGAGGCCGAGCCAAGGGACCGCGGGGCCCGGGGGACAGAGGCCGAGCGGCGCCCCGACCGCGGGGCCCGGGGGACAGAGGCTGGGCCACAGCCTCACCGAGACCAGGGGACACAAGTCAAGCTTCGCCCCGATGAGGACCGCAGGACACAAGCCGCTCAGCGCCCCAACCGTGGGAACCAGGGGACACGCACTGAGCCCTGGGACTTCGGGGACCGGGGGACACACTCCCAGCCACGTCCCGATGGGCACCCTGGACCCGCCCCCCGACACCCCCCCGCTGAAGTTTACACGTGATGGGCGTCTGGCCCCCCCGTTCCTGGGTGAGCGGGACCCGGAGGCGCCCAGGACAGGGACAGGACACCCCACAGCGACACTTTGTACCCGGATGTGCCTGCTTTGGTGGATACTTTCTTACTTTACTGTAAAGCTCTCCACAAACAGTGAAAGTGTTTGGTAAACTCAATGCGATTTAAAATGGGTGAGTCCTGTTATTGAGTCGGTTGTGTGCTCTGCATCAGCTGGTCGGGTGTGGGTAGAGTTGGACATAGCTGGGTCTGTGTGGATGCTGGGCTGGGCTCCTGCCCCCTCCCCTTCTTGTTCGTCTCCCCATCTCCTCCTCTCTGTGCTCCTGCCTCTTGCCCTCCCTGCGTTTTCATGAGCTGAGCTTTTTGAAGCACATGAATGAACCAGTCCTGTTTTGGGAAATCCCACTCACCATCTTTCCTGGCAAAGATGATGTCTCTTGATTAATCCTGGATATGACAACATTTCGTTTTAAAATATACCCCTTCAATAGCCTTAACTGATGTGAAGGTTGTGTTTTTGAGTCATTTCAGATAGTGTGAGCTGCCTCCTGGGGGTGGGGAGAATGGTGCTGGGAGCAGGGCTCAAGCCTTCTGGCTCCCGTGCCCTGCAGCAAGCAGAGCCTGCCCCCAGAGGCACCCCCAGGAGGCTCACAGCCAGGCTCTGCGGTGGGGCTCCCAGGGGCAGCAGGGGGAGGGGCGGTCTTCCAACTGCCTTCACAGCTGCAGCCCACCGCCAGACCTGGCTGACCACCTGCTCCAGCAGAGGCCCACGTCCAGGCAGAGTGAGGCCTGGCCACTGCAGGGGGGTCCTGTGGGCTGCACTGGGGACTTCGTCCTCTCCCTGCTCAGCCCCTCACAGCAGCTCCTCCTCGGTCCTTGGCCTGGTCCAGATCAGGCCTCTGCCTGGCCAGACCAGGCTCTGGGCTGCTCCCGCCCGCCACACCGGTCTCGTCCTGCCAGCCTAAATAGGACATGTGATGAATGCGGCAAAAGTGGATTTTATAATGCCTCCCACCCCCCACCCCCCCACCCCCAGCCAAATCAGTGAAGTGCTGCCAGGCACCGAGTCAGGCAGCACTCTTCTGCCCAGACAGCTGCAAGGCTGACCTTCCGGAGGGACTCGGTTGCCCGGGTGGGCTAGCCCACCCCCACCTCCCTGCTCAGATGCTGCCCAGGTGTGTCCTCCTGTATCCTTTCCTGAGGTGTGCGTCCTATGATCTGCAAAGCTTCAAATGCCACCTGTCTTCCAGGTTCTCAAATTGGAGAGGTCTTTGGGGAGCACTACATGAGGGAGGGAGGAACCCTGTGACTGCACTGGCAACCAAAGCTTATGGGCTGTCCCCTCCCAGCCCCCCAGCTGCCCGTGTTGGCCTACGCCAGTTGCCCCACAGACTAGTGTTTCTGACCCCAGACCCAGGGATGTTGTCTGCTCCTCTGCTCAGGGGCTGATGCAGGCTTGCCACGCCTAGACTTTATTTTTGCCTCCAGGCTTACTGCTGGAGCTCGGTGCCTGCACTATGAATCCACTGCTCCTGGAGGCCATTTTTCCCATTTTGTTGCCCTTGTTGTCATTGCTGTTGTTGGACAGGACAGAGAGAAATGGAGGGAGGAGGGGAAGACAGAGAGGGGGAGAGAAAGACAGACACCTGCAGACCTGCTTCACGCCTGTGAAGTGACTCCCCTGCAGGCGGGGAGCCGGGGACTCGAACTGGGATCCTTACGCCGGCCCTTGAGCTTTGCGCCACCTGCGCTTAACCCGCTGCGCCGCCATCTGGCCTCCGACTTTATTCTTACTGTTTGCTAGAGGAAGCAGAAGCCCACACTCCCAAAATGCAGATGGCTTGCAGAACCAGTGGAGAAGCTGAAAGACAGCCTCTCTCTGTCAGCTCCAACTCTGGGGCTGCCCGTTTTCTGTTCAAGCTCAGCCACTTTCCTGAAACTCTTAAGTTGTTTAGAACTTTTCTTTTTTTCTCAGAGTCTCAGCTCTGGTTTCCAGCGGTGCTGGGGATTGAACCCAGGACTTCAGAGCCTCAGGCAGGAGAGTCTTTTTATATTACCACTATGCTGTCTCCCCGGCCCTAGAATTGACTATTTATGTTCCTTGGAAGGTAATACCAGTTCTTGGAATTTTATTTATTAGGAGAGAAACTGAGAGGACAGGGAGACAGAAAGAAAAACATACCTGCAGACCTGCTTCACCACTTGAGTGAAGGCTCGAACTCCTGTCCTTGCGCTTGGTAATATGTGTGCTTAACTGGGTGTGCTACCACCTGGCCGCCTTGGAATTTTTTTTATTGCTGGGGCTTGGTGTCTGCACCACGAATCCACTGCTCCTGGAGGTTATTGTTTCCCCCTTTTGTTGTCCTTTTTTTTTTTAATAGTTCTTGTGGTTATTAATGTTGTTATTGATGGCGTTGTTGTTGGATAGGACAGAGAGAAATGGAGAGAGGAGGGGAAGACGGGAGAGATAAGACACCTGCAGACCTGCTTCACCACCTGTGAAGTGACTCTCCTGCAGGTGGGGAGCCGGGGGCTCGAACTGGGATCCTTACGCTGGTCCTCAAGTTCAGTGCCATGTGTGCTTAACCCGCTGCGCTACCGCCTGACCCCCCCCTTGGAATTTTTTTTAAATGGGTCTTCTTCTTTTTTTTTTTTTCTTGGCAGAGTCAGGACCTCACAAACATTTCACTGCTCCTGGGCTTGTGGGGGTGTGGACAGCATAGCACCTTCCGTGTGGTGGTTCTGGGGCCCAGACCTGGACAGTGTGTCTGGGCTAGCTCTCTGGTCCCTTATCCCACTTCTCAGCAGTTTTTAAAGGTTTGTTTTATCTACTACATATGGGAGGGCGGGTATCCACATGAGGCAGAGAAGAGAGGGAGCCAGAGCAATGAGGGAGCAGCTGGAAGCCTTAGGCGTGGAGGTCCCATGCTCTGCCAGTCTCGACCTTTCCGTCAGTTTCCCTGTGTGTGTGCTGCCTCAGGGTCTGAAGCTCACGGCTAGGGATTCTGTGACTAATGGCAGTTGTTTTCTCTTTGTAGGGGTCTTGTGCACATGTGATGGCACCACCAAACAGCCTCCCCAGGCAAGTTTTTTCATGATTTTAGAGAGACAGAAGAGAAGAACAGGTAGAAGAAAGATACTACAAGTGCCCCATGCCACCCCTCACCCATGCTTGTCTGTGCTGCTTGCTCCCAGTCCTGAGGTCAGTGTTTTCTGGTCCAAGTCATCTTTCTGGGAATCCCACACAGAATCAGAGGTGGTATGTCCTCTTGTTTCTGACACTAACATGCTTGGTAGACTCAATACGTTTAAAAAAAAAAAAAAACGCTGCTTTTTTTTTGGGGGGTGGGTGGGTGGAGTGGGTGGGTAGGTGGGGCCATTAACCCAAAGAAGGCAAGAAAGTGAGACAGAACAACAAAAATAAAAGATGAAGAAGATAGAAAAATGGCAGCTACAAAGCCAACACTACCAATAACTAGACTAAGTAGTCTAAAGTAGGCTATTAAAGGCTAAAGGCAGGCTGAGTAGAAAGGCAGATAAAAGGCTGGGAAGACAGTATAGCGGTTAGGCAAAATACCTTCATGCCTAAGACTCCAAGGTCCCAGGTTCAATCCTTGGCACCACCATAACTCAGAGCTGAGCAGTGTACTGGTCAAAAAAAAGAATTACTTTTTTTTTTTTTTCCTTCAGGGTTACTGCTGGGGCTTGGTGCTTGCACTACAAATCCAGTGCTCCTGGAGGCCATTTTTCCCATTTTGTTGCCTTTGTTGTTACCGTTATTGCTGTTGTTGTTGCTGGATAGGACAGAGAGAAATGGAGAGGAGAGAAAGACAGACACCTGCAGACCTGCTTCACTGCCTGTGAAGCGACTCCCCTGCAGGTGGGGGCTCGAACTGGGATCCTTATGCATCTTTGTGCTTTGTGCCATGCGTGCCTAACCCACTACCACCTGATCTCCCCCATTTTTTAAAAAAATCAGATACAGACTTGTCAGCTTACATGCATGATTTGTGCTTTAAATACAGACACAGAGGATACATGTAGCTGGAGGGATGTGGTCTCCTGAGAGCTGTTTAAGCACAGAGTTTGTGCTCTCATGCATGTTTTAAAAGACAAAACCAATCACACTAAAAGGAAAGTCGGATCAGTCTTACTATCAGATCTGACAGACTCCACAACATATATTGCCAGAGATGGTGTGGTCATTGGTGCTGGTTAAGAGGGGTGGCTGGGCTCAAGAGAAGAGATCTGAGACTAGCACTGGGGCTCACACCGCTCCCCAAGCCCATGGCCTTCCCCAGGGTTTCCCACCAAGCCTGTCCTGCCCCCCAGTGTGGTCTTGTGGTCTGCAGTGGGAGCCCACACCTTCTAGGGCCATTTTATCAAGGGCTATGGGGAGCTGAGACGTGGGGCCCCTGTGGTCTCTCTAGGAACCCCTTCTGCCTCCATGGCTCCTGGCCACTCTCATGGCTCCACTCTGCTCTTTCCTGCCTCAGGGCTTTTGACACTGTGCGTGTGTAAGCAGCTCACCTTCCCTCCACTACAGCTCAAAGGCTCCTTCTCCAGAAAAGCTTTCTCCACACCGCCCTGCAGCACCGCTTTCTGGTCACCCTGCCAGTTCCCACCTTGGTTCCACCTTGGCCTGAGCCAAGGGGTACTGAGCAGACACTTGGGAACCGTCCTGGCCAGTCCTTCTGAGTTAGTGCCATGGGCAGCCCACAGCGGCACGAGCTCACTGACCGGAGCTCTTTTTTCCTCTCCCATGGGGCTGTGCCCCATAAGCAGGACGTGGCAGCTACCCTGCGGGTACTGCCCACCAGTGCAGCCTGGTGTCCAGGATGCAAGGGCCCTCAGCAG
The DNA here is from genome assembly GCF_950295315.1 of Erinaceus europaeus. NCBI lineage: Eukaryota > Metazoa > Chordata > Mammalia > Eulipotyphla > Erinaceidae > Erinaceus > Erinaceus europaeus. The sequence goes on along the minus strand of NC_080164.1, from coordinate 185,614,250 downwards.
GGAGGAGAGCTGACACCCCCAGCTCTTACTGCTCTGTCACATCACCGAATGCCAACCCCCACACTGTCCAGGAATAGCACTGCAGGCTCTGAGCTGACCAGTCCAACGTGGGCATCGTGGTTTCGGAAAGGACGACAAGCTAGCTGTTCAGAGTTGGGCACAGGCAGATATTTCCTTGAAAATTAACCAAGTGATACTGTCAGTTTAAGGGTAAACATTTGTGGGCAGGATGATGGCACAGTCAGCTGAGTGTACACATCACAGTTCAGGCCCCTGCTCCCCACCTGCAGGGGTGGTGCTTCAGAGAGTGAGGCAGTGCTCTAGGCTTCTCTCCCTTTTTATCTGCCCCCCCAACATCTCTTTGTCCTAGCAAGTAAATAAATAAAAGGGAAATTTGGCTGCTGGGAGCAGTGGATTCATTGTGCTCTCACCGTGCTCCAGCGATAATCCTAGTGGCATAAAACAAACAAAACACTATTTGCTGTCAATCATAAAGACTTGAGTTTTCACATGTAAATTAAAGATTAAAAAATTTAAAAAAAAAATCTATTTATTCCCTTTTGTTGCCCTTGTTTATTGTTGTAGTTATTATTGTTGTTGTTGTTGGCTAGGACAGAGAGAAATGGAGAGAGGAGGGGAAGCCAGAGAGGGGGAGAGAAAGAGAGACACCTGCAGACCTGCTTCACCGCCTGTGAAGCGACTCCCCTGCAGGTGGGGAGCTGGGGCTCAAACCAGGATCCTTACACCGGCCCCTGTGCTTTGCACCATATGCGCTTAACCCGCTGCGCTACCGCCCGACTCCCTAAATTAAAGACTCTTATAAGACTTTGTCCCATGGTGAGGCTCCAGTATTTGCATCTTCTGATGAGACTTCTGGCAATGTCAGTGATTCTGTGTGTTGAGTAACACACTGTCAGCCATTACAAGAGCCGTGTAACAGTGAAGTGCTATTTTCCAAGCAATACTGTAGATGTCACAGGTAACACCTGGGCAAAAAATCCTCTCACTCTCAGCATGCAAGGCAGATCTGTGACTCTGGGTGTCACAGATCAAACCCAGGGCCTCAAGACACATGAAGCACGTGATCTAAGCTGAGCTGTATTGCTGCCACATGAAGCATGTGATCTAAGCTGAGCTGCATTGCTGCCACAGACCCATGGAATTCCACTTAGCAGAGTGTGAATGTTCACTGGTTTGGTTAGTTTCAGATTCCACAGCACAACTAATGTTTTCTTTAAAAAAATATTTATTTTGAAAATGTTTCAGTCTCACAAGAAGTTGAAAAAATATTGCAGAGTCCCAGGGACATATTTCCCCCAGTGAAAACATCTAACATAGCCATAGCATTATCAAATCAGGAAAACACCAGTTCAGTCTTGTCTTACCTCTGGAGGTTTGCTTGTGTTATGGGAGGGAGGAGAGAGAACTAGAGTGTCACGCTGGCACATGTGATGCCAGGGGTCACACCTGAGACCTCACGCTTGAGAGTCCAATGTTTTATCCACTGCACCGCCTCTAGCGCTCCAACTTGGGAATCTCAACATGTACTCATTTCATCTCTTTCTCCAAGAAACCTTCAGGAAACTATCAGATGTTGAGTTTTAGTGCAGTACCAAAGAGGAACATTCATTCACAGCGATCAGAAAAAGAATGCTAAAATGCTGCTCCCTTTCCCAACTACACCTGTGTGACCACTTCAAACACAAGCACCTATCATGCACAAAGCGCAAGGACCGGCGTAAGGATCCTGGTTCGGGCCCCGGCTCCCCACCTGCAGGGGGATTGCTTCACAGGTGGTGAAGCAATTCTGCAGGTGTCTTTCTCCCCCCCCCCAACTTCCCCATCTCTCTCCATTTCTCTCTATCCTATCCAACAATGACATCAATAATAACTACAACAATAAAACAATAAGGACAACAAAAGGGAATAAATATTTTAAAAAATTTTTTTAAAAAGCACCTATCACATCGACTGAACCTAAACCCGTCTGCCTGCAATTAGGTGAAAATTAAAGAGATCTACAAACATGTCAAACACTGACATTCCTCTTGCTAAATACTTTTTATTTGGGAAATAACAAATTTTCCTACAGATAAGTCATATATGTGAGTGGGACTATATCTTTATTTCTAAATGGATACATTGTTCTGATGTGTCTTAGCTTCAGTGTCATGGTCATAAATGAGACAAGTGTATCAGCCACAGTTCCTGGGAACCCTGTAGCTGAGGTCAGAGGGGTCTGGACATCAAGGCCCCCCAAACACACACACACTTCTGGGTGCTCTCCAGTCCTCACACGCCAGGCAAGTGTGGACGACGCTTCACTCAGCAGTTTAAGCAGACATCTGGGTCACACTGTAACTCACACAGAGGAAATCAAACGTTTAGAAATTTTTGAAGTGATTGTCAACAAGGGACTACATATCCAAAGTAAGTTTTTTTTTTACTTACTTTGTTTATGTTTTATTGAGTCATTATTTAACCCAAATTCAAGTAGAGTTGTCAAAGTTAAAGCTAATCACCAATGTATAAAATCCCCACTTGTTTTAAGAATGCTTACAGAGGTTTCATGACTCGTACCAGTGAAGTAAACGGCAGACCTTGAAAACATCACTTCCTGGGCTCAAGAGCTTATTCTAGACCTGGTGCCCGTCTGATCCATGGCTGTGAAGAACAGGCACACAGCTGCCGTGATGAGCAGGTGCATCCCCTCATATAGAAGTTTTGGAGAAAACACACTCCAGATAAAGAGATGGTAACGCAGAGATGTCACCAAGATGATGTATACAGAGACTGGAAAAGAGCAGACCAGCGCGTAGCAAAAGCAGGCGTGACTCATTGCAGGGCCCCTGGAGTGAAACGGAAAAAGGTGTTAGTGCCAGTTCCACATCACCAAAGGTGAGGTGTGAACACGCTCATGTCAGTGTCTGCACTGGACACATGATGATTCTGCCCAGGGACCACCCTCTTGCCCAGCTCCATGCCCCCAGGGGCCCTGCAGGGGTGCAGGAGCAAAGGCAACGTCCCTGGAGGAAGCCGGGGAGACAGCAGGCAGACTAGGGTCATGGTGGCTACACTCACACCCTGAGCTCAAGAGCGAAGAAGTGTCACTCTGAGGGCCCCTGCAGCCCAGGAATCTGCACCCAGTCAGTCCAGTGGGCAGCCTCTAGTGGTGCTGTGAAGCCACAGCTCCTCAGTGCACCACGATCCACACAACATTTCTGCAAAGTGTACCCCACCCCAGTCATGCAGCCATTTAAGATTTACATGCCTGACCTACTATGCTAATGTGTCACAGGTAAGATATGAACATTAAAAGGCACAAAAGGATGGAGTGTTGTAAACACTTCTTTCTTTTCCGTTTGTATCGCCACAAGGGTTACTGTTGTAGTTCAGTGCCTGCACGACAAATCCACCACTCATGGTGCCACTCTTTCTTCCTTCCTTCTTTGCCTCCCTCCCTCTTTCCTTGATAGGACAGATAGAAATTGAGGTGGCGAGGAACTAGGGAGACAGCATAACGGTTACCCAAGATTCTCCTGCCTGAGGTTCTGAGGTCCCAGGTTTAATCCCCAGAACCACCATAAACCAGGGATGAGCAGGGGTCTGCTCTCTCATATTAAAATAAACATAAAAAAGGGGCTGGGGGAGGGGAGTTGGGTGGTGGCACATCAGGTTAAGCACACATAGTACAAAGCATAAGGACCCATGCAAGGATTTCAGTTCGAGCCCCTGGCTCCATACCTGCGGTGTCTATCTCCCCCTATCTTCCCCTCCCCTCTCAATTTCTGTCCGTCTTATCCAATAAAATGGAAAAAAAAAAAAAAAAGGCTGCCAGGAGCAGTGGATTCCTAGTGCCGGCACTGAGCCCCAGAGATAACCCTGGAGGCAAAATAAAATAAAATAAAAATGGGGGGCTAGACACTTAAGTGCACCCACTTAAGTGCACATATTACTAGGCACAAAGACCCAGGCTGAGCCCCACTCCCCATTAAGTGCACATATTACTAGGCACAAAGACCCAGGCTGAGCCCCACTCCCCACTTAAGTGCACATATCACTAGGCACAGAGACCCAGGCTGAGCCCCACTCCCCACCTGAGGGGGAGCTTCATGAGACGTGAAGCAGGGCTGCATGTGTCTGTCTCTTTTCCTGTAGGGCAGCAAAGGGCCAGAAATGAGGAGCTCCCAGCAGGGCAGCAAAGGCCCTCCTCTCTCAATTTCTCTCTGTCCTATGAAGTGTAATAGAAAGAAAAAAAAAAAGAAGAAAAGAAAACTGACCTGCGTCTTAAACCCAGGTCTCTTGTGCATGGCAACATATGCACTCAACAGATCATGACACTGCCTGGTCCTCTTTCCTCTGTGAACCGAATGTCTGGCTTTTCAGTACTGGTCTGAGACATCCTGGGTCACACTGAAGGTCAAGCTTTCCAGTTCACTCTGATGCCTTTCCTCAGACACACAGTGCGCCTGCTGCCTCTTATGTCAGTGCAGCATGGATGCATCCTCCCAAGTAAGCCAGTACCCAGGGTGTCCTCCAGTGAGGACATGGACTTGGCATCTGTGTGATGGAGAGACCTGGGCAACAGGTAGGCGGGGGGCGGCAAAGGCCCAGAGATGAGGGGCTGCCCATGGGGCAGCAAAGGCCCAGAGATGAGGGGCTCCCCCATGGGACAAAGGCCCAGAGATGAGGGGCTCCCCATGGGGCAGCAAAGGCCCAGAGATGAGGGGCTCCCCCATGGGGCAAAGGCCCAGAGATGAGGGGCTCCCCATGGGGCAGCAAAGGCCCAGAGATGAGGGGCTCCCCATGGGACAAAGGCCCAGAGATGTGGGCCTCCCCCATGGGACAAAGGCCCAGAGATGAGGGGCTCCCCATGGGGCAGCAAAGGCCCAGAGATGAGGGGCTCCCCCATGGGACAAAGGCCCAGAGATGAGGGGCTCCCCATGGGGCAAAGGCCCAGAGATGAATGGCTCCCCATGGGGCAAAGGCCCAGAGATGAGGGGCTCCCCCATGGGGTGGCAAAGGCCCAGAGATGAGGGGCTCCCCATGGGGCAAAGGCCCAGAGATGAGGGGCTCCCCATGGGACAAAGGCCCAGAGATGAGGGGCTCCCCCATGGGGCAGCAAAGGCCCAGAGTTGAGGGGCTCCCCCATGGGACAAAGGCCCAGAGATGAGGGGCTCCACCATGGGGTGGCAAAGGCTCAGAGGTGAGGGGCTTCCCCATGGGCGGCAAAGGCCCAGAGATGAGCAACTCCTAGTGGGCCTTTGACAGCTTAGCCGCGCTCAAGTACAGAGCTGGCATGTCTGAGTGGAGGCCAAGGGCTGGCTGTGCTGGGAAGCTGGGCAGAAATAGTGTGGCCCAGTCCAGCTTCAGTAGCTGAACCCTCAGGAATGCCTCACTGGGGCCCCAGTGCAGAGGGCTTTATAGCCAGGACTCCAGGCTGTCTGGGAGGCTCATCAGGCAACCCACATACCCAGACGCCCACTTGGTTCAGGTGTGGCCCACACCCAGATGCCCACTGGGCCCAGGTGGAGGTCACCAAGGGGGGCAGCCTGGGAGACCCCTGCTCAAGAAGCCTCTCCAGGGGAACAATGTGTGAGGCTGTGGGGAGCCAGGGGCTGCCCTGAGTGAGCAAGGGTGGGGGCAAGGCGCTGCTCCTCAGGCCTCCTTCAGTGGGAGACGAGGAGCCTCAGGTGACCAGGAGGGACACGCGCCACCTCGAGCTCGCTGTCCTGTGGGAAAGGCCAGGGTGTAGTGACACTGAGTATATGCCCCCCCCCCCCCCCGCCTGTCCTGGCCCCTCTTCTCAAGGGGTGGAAGCTGGCGCCAGCACCAGCACCCCTCATACTTATCTCCCATGGCAAGAACTACCCACCAGCAAGCAGGGAACCATGGTGAGGTTGCCCTTCCTGTGCCTCTGGAAACATGGTGTGAGCCACGAGATGGTGGTACTGGGACAGCCCACGCAGACCTGAAGCTCCCTCCCTCCCTCCTGGCACACTACACTGGACCGTTCCTTCTTACTTCAGGAGAAGAGATGAAGTGGCCTGGGAGTCCCCGTATCTGGAGTAAGGTATCACTTCACAAAAACACCCAGCTGTGGACAGGGAGTGAGGGTTACAGCCTTTGTGAGGGGCTGGCATCCACCCCAGGTATCACAGGAGACTGAGCATGGCTCTGTCTCTCTGCTCCACAAAGTGACTCTTAGAAAACAGGCACCCCTCAAGACACCATCAGTTCGTGCTGCACAGTGGAGGAGCCTCACCTGCAGGTTTCTGAGCTCAGGAAGTTCACCAGGTGGATGGCCCACAGCACAGGTCCTGCATACGTTGCAAATGCTGTCAGGAGCACAGCTGGGATCTCCATGTAGCTGTCCAGGCCCACAAAGCCCACGGAAACATCCACCGTGGAGATGCTGTTAGAGTTCCCCTGGACGTAAGAGAGAGGGCTGACATGCTTCTCATAGCAGGGCCGCCACAACCCTGAGAGGCAGCCCCAAGGTGCTGCGATGGACGGGGACTTCTAGCACCCCTACACCCTCCAATCCTTCGCCCTGCACCTGCCACACTGGTCTAAGAAGGCCTAGAGCTAGAAGGGGGGCAAGGGAAGGTTCAGCTATGGCCCCGCCAGTCACCATCTCTCTCTCACCCTCCTCAGGTGGGCAGAAAGATGCGCTTGTTTTTGGAGGCTGGCAGGACAGCCCACTGGTAGGCTGCCTGTCTCACCACAGGCATAGTCCAGACTCAAGAACCCGGCACTAAACGGAGCACTGCAGCAAGAGGGAAACCTTGGGGCTATGTTGTCTCTCCTTCCTCCATCTGTCTCTCTCTCATTCTCTGAGAGGATCGGCGTGGAGCAGTGAAATTGTGCATGTGGAAGCCCTTCTGACACCAAGACATACTTCGAAATGCAACACAGGGCCTCCTGCAGCGTTGCAGTGTGGCCTACCTGGACCGACTGTTCTCATTCTAATTAATTAATTAATTAATCGAGAGGGATAGGAGGAGAGAGAAAGAACCAGGTATCACTCTGGTGCATATGCTTCTGGGGATCGAACTCAGGACCTCATGCTTGAGAGTCCACCATTCCCAGAGCACTGCTCAGCTCTGGCTTATGGTAATGTGGGGTGACTGAACCTGGGACTTCAGAGCTTCAAGCATGAGAATCTCTTTGCATCGCCATTATGCTATCTGCCCCCGCTACAGTCATTCTGATACACAGCACAGCTCCCCCACTACGGAACTCCCACTGGTGAAAGTGGTTCAAACCCAGGCCATCATCAAGGAAGGTGTGTGCTCTACTCGCTGAGCTGTCTCCAGCTCCCAAACATTCACAGATTTGATGGCGCAATCTTTCTCAAGAGGGGCTAAGGTGCCACAGATTAAGTGCCAGCTTTGCACTACCTAGTGGGTAACTGTGGTGCTGGGTGGGCAGAGGACGCTCTGCAGGCACTGCCCTCCCTCAATGCCAGGGTGCCCTGGCTGCTCCATCCTCACGCTGATTTTGCTTATGAGTATGATTCGCTCAACACACATGAAAACTGTCCCACTTGTGGTGACACTTCTCAAGGAACTAACAGTGCTGGGAGGTAGGGCCACAGCAGAGTGCAGGCTTGGAAGCATGAGGCTCCATGTCCAGGTACTACACATAGCAGAAATCTCTGCTTGCCCTCCCCCCATATATGACTAGATCTAGACAAGAGGAGAACCCGAGGGGAGGACTCGTGGCCCCACAGCACGGAGACCCACCTGGAAGTAGAAGAAGGCCTGGCCAAACCAGTAGTGCATCACAGTGACCTCGGCAGCATCATGCCCCAGGGGCTTCCAGATAAAGGAGGTCATGAGGGTCTGGATCAGGAGGCTAAGCACCAGGACCGGGAGGTTGTGTGGCCGAAGGAGCAGGGCGGCCAGCAGAGCCAGCCCACTGTACATCTCCCACAGGCCCACAGCCTTGCACTTGGGGTTGGCAGCAGCCACCTGGGACTTGAGTAAGTCCCGGGCACCCGTGAACAGGATGCCAAGGATGAAGATGTAAACAAAACGTGCTTCAACGATGCCTCTGAAAAAAAGCAGAATGAGTTCAGATTCCCTAGTACCAGCTAGGAAAATTCAAATACACATTTCCTCACAAAAGCAATGGACAAGATGCAGCACCCTGTCCCAGACAATGCTGAGAAGTAGCGGTGTGGGACTCTGCACACCAGCCCCTAGGAGCTGAGCGGTGCCCTCCTCTGCATACTCTTCTCTAACAGAGCGACTTGTGAAGAGTGTCTCTGCTGGCCCAGACCCATGAGTGCAAGGTCAGCTCCACACATAGATCCCATGTGTGCGGGACTCACGGGCATGAACGGATCCTGAACACCCAGCAGCCTGTAACACCTCCCTTCCCCCTGGTACACGTCCCCTGTGTGCGGTGCCAGCAGCTCTGCAGCGGAGCATGGTGAGGATGTGCGGTGCTCAGTCTTGTTCCTCATTCAGGGAAGAGAGGTCCTCCTAGAGCTACCCTGGCTACGCCGGGGACCGAGCAAGAGAAGGACAAGCGAGGAACAGGCACACAACACACAGAATAGCAAAGTCACATTTCAGCAAATCATTTGTGAGGGAAGTTCATCTCAGGGCCAGGGACATGCATAGTGGCTCTGCAAAAGACTCTCATGTCTGAGGCTCTGAGGTCCCAGGTGCAAGCCCTAGCACTCACTACCATAAGCCAGAGCCGAGCAGTGTGGTTGGGGTTAAAAAAAAAAAAAAAACAACTTTGGGTAAAACATGTGTTCCTAAACATTTAAATACTTTCCACAAATTAACATTTTATTATTTTTTTTAAATTGCTTATTCCCTTTTGTTGCCCATGTCATTTTATTGTAGTTATTGTTGTTATTGATGTTGTTGCTGGATAGGACAGAGAGAAATGGAGAGAGGAGGGGAAGACGGAGAGGGGGAGAGAGAGACACCTGCAGACCTGCTTCACCGCCGTGAAGTGACTCCCCTGCAGGTGGGGAGCCGGGGGCTTGAACCAGGATCCTTATGCTGATCCTTGCGTTTTGCGCCATATGCGCTTAACCCACTGCGTTACCACTTGATTCCCTAAATTAACATTTTATATAGACTAGGAAACCTGACCATATGAAGTACATATGTTCATAAAATTTCTATTAATTTATAAATAAAATGTTTTTTTAATTATTATCTTTATTTATTTGAATAGAGACAGCCAGAAATTGAGAGGAGAGGAGGAGACAGAGAGGGACAGAGACAGAGATTATTAGTGATTTATAAGATTACAGGGGTGTCATCCCACAGGGCACCCACACCAAGTACTGTGTGCCCACTGCCCAGCGTACTCACTTTGAGGCGGCTTTGTCTCGCTGCCAGGGGAGCAGGAGGCTGCCAGTGGCGGCCCTATAGCAGTAGACGCCCAGCAGGCCCAAGGCCATGGCCACTCTGGATGTGCGGGAGCAGCGCCTCTGAAGCAGCACAAACGTCACGACGAGGCAAAAGGCAGACAGGGCAGAGAGTGCGGCCTTGTGATCAGAGCTGAAACAGTGGGGTGTCAAGAGTCGCTAGTAGCGACAGTTAGTGAGAACTTCAGCAAGAACAGCTGATTGCCTCAACTGGGAAATGAAGCAGAAAGAAAACTCAAATTCAAACTAACTTTCCTAAAGTGTCACAGAGTGTCCTTGGGCTGAAGCCTTCAGCATCTGTCCCACCAGCAGCTCTGGTCTAGCTGGGCAGGACAGGGACAGAGCACTGCCCAATGGCCCTTTCCGTAACTGCAGACAGAGGTTCCTGGCAATCCCATCTGCTTGCTAAACTTTAATTATTTTTATTATTATTGCATTATCTTTACTTATTGGATAGAGACAGAAATCGAGAGGGAAGGGGATGACAGAGGGAGAGAGAGAAAAAGACACCTCCAACACTGCTTCACCACTTGCAAAGCTTTTTCCCTGCAGATGGGGACTGGAGGCTCAAACTTGGGTCCTTGTACATTGTAACAAGGGCACTCAACCAGGTGAGCCACCACCCAGCCCCCTTGCTAAACTTTCTATTAGGCTTTCCTGTCCTATGACCACAGGCTTCATGCAGTCTTCCCCAACCAGGAGGTGACAGAGGTAAGTCTACACTTAAGCTACAATGAACACTTAAAACCTCTTGGCTTTTCGCCCCCTTCAATTGCTACCAGGAGCTCAGTGCCGGCAAAAATTCACAGCTCCCAGTAGCCCTCCCTTCCTTCCTTTCTATTTTGTTAGACAGTTCAGAGAAATTTAGAGGTGGGGATATGGAGAGAGAGAGAGAGATCCGCAGACCTGCTTCGATGCTCATGGAGTATCCCCCCTTGCCTCTTGGAACAATTACAGTGATTAAGCAACAACAAAAAAGCAAACACACAAGCTAGTCTAAAAATAAATTCACCTTTCACTATCATTTGTGGGTAATAGCATACTTCTTTCATTTCTTCAGATCTCAAATACTATTTGGTCTTAGATATGAAACTCCAGGCTAAGATTCTGGAAATGAAGATCCTGCACTTGCAATCAACTGTGGACAATCTCACCTGGTGAGCCAGTGGCCAAGATCAGGCCGGTGGGCCCACTGCACACCAGTCTGGTTGAGTGACCGCAACAGCCGGCAGCAGGTGAGTATCACCCATGGGCTAGCCAAGGCCATCCACTTCTCAGAGCCCCTAAGCGAGTCCAAGGGTGTGTGGCTTTTGTGGACTTTGCCTGCATCCTCATCCTGCAAAGCTACTACAGCACCACCAAGTCCTGGCTCACAGCAGTTGCCCAGGAAGCAGTTTCTGTAGATCTCATGGCACAAAGCTAGACACAGGGTGCTGGTGAGGAAATACCAGGTCTGGTGCTCCTCCTCAATGAAGCTGCTTGCACCCAGACTCAGGACGTGGCCCATGGTCCCCAGTAAGATGAGAAGATCTAACTCTGACCACCTTGAGTTGGAAGGACCGGTATTCTGTGAAAATGAAATGAGTTTGATAAAGGAAAAAATGAAAACCACAGAGCTTGCAGCATGTACTTTGAATGTTCCTGCAGGACTAGACCTGGATGCAAGAGGCTCCAAGGTTGGCAGACTGATCCTTACATCACATATGCCACAGCAGTGCTCTGGTTATATCTCTATCAAAAAAAATATCCTATATATAGTAAAAACCCAGTTCTTGTTCAAGAAACACAAGCTGTTGTGCTAAGACTCCTGCTCACTTTGGGTGGGACAGCTCCCTCCAGGGCACAGCTGGCAGACACGGGACAGTAAATGCTGAACTGAGTAACAAGTGCCGTGGGGTGGGCACTTGCCGAGTCTGCCAACCCCACATCACTGCTTTCCTGTGGCCAGGGCTGGATCTGGCCAGAACCACTTCTTGTTACTTAAAACAAAAAAAAAATTTCCAAAGCTATACCCTTCAAATCAGGTATCTAATGTCTCCTATATTTCTAGAAATCCTTTAGAAACTTCCAGCAACATGGTTGATTCTACTAAAATCACAAAGTTGGCATCACAGTCTATATCATAAATATGCTAACACATGCACTTAAAATCAAAGGTGCGAGCTCAATGACCAGCACCTGTTAGCATGTCTTTCACGTGTGCCGCCTGTACATGCCAGAGATGCTGAGGTCTCAGGCAGGCTCCTGCACACAAGGGGGCAGACAGTGCTGCAGATGACAACTTCCTCGGCCACAGAGCCCAAAGGACAACTGTGTGTGCCGGCAGCCTGGCATCTCTGCTCTCAGACCGCAGGCTCTGGACACTGTGGACAAGAGGAAGCGACAGGTGCTAAGCAGGCAGTCGCCATGGCAATGACAAGTACGCTTCAAACACCTCAGCTCCATGGGTGCCTGCAGTGGCCAATGCCAGATCTTCCTCCCAGTGGGGCTCTTCCTTTGCCCAAGCATAGACTCCTCTCTGAAGGGGCATCTCCCCATCAGCCAGGGGCCAGTAGCTCTGCATAGTCCTGACTTTCTAAGAAGCCGGGTATGATCTGGCCACATATATTTGAGTGAGCCTCTATTCCCAGAGCTTCCTGGTTAACCCTCTGAACTCCTATCCTCAGGCTCTGCTGTGCTGCGTCCAGAACGCTCCAGCAGTCTGACGAGTGAAAGCTGGGCAGAATGGCAGGTAGTGGCCTACCCAGAGACTGTCCTCTCAGGTCCTGCTCACCTTCCTCTGAAGCTTCCCGTCCACAAACATCTCGCTAAGAGCAGACACCACGGCACAGAGCAGCGCAGATATCAAAACCATCACTCCGGCTGCCGTCAGCCAGGAGAGGCTACAGAAATAGCAGGAACTCTCAGTTGAGGTGCACACGATGACATGAATGGCCGAAAGCACCAGGAACATCAAATAAAAGAGCAGAGAAAACATGGGGGAGAGTAGAGGGACTTCCAACTCAGCCTTATTACTCAGTGCTTGTGGGATGCTGAGCAGAAGCAGGGCGAGGACCTGCATGAAAAACAAGGGTGGCATCAGTGTGTGGGACACCCACCGGAGAACAGCCCAGCTCCTGTCTCACGGCAGGGCAGGAGACTTTTTCCCTTTTAGTTCTTTTCACGAGGCAGAGTGGATGGTGCCAAGACTCTGAGCCTGAGCCCCACCACAGAGCTGCCTTCCCAGCCCAACCGTCCACTCTTGTTTTCTGCAAGGAAGACTCAGAGGAGAGACACCACACCTCCACTCCACCATCTATGGAGCTAGCTACCTTCATGCTCTCCGAACAGTGCTGGGATTCAAACCCAGGGCCACGCACCAGGAAGATGTGCACCTGACGGAGTGAGCTCAGCCCAGCACTACTCCTAATATTTTAAAACGTATATCCTATTTATTACAGATGAAAAGCTTTCCAGATGAAGCAGAGAAAAGGGAGAGACAGAGACAAGTCGGAGCACCACTCTGGTCCTTGTGGTGCTGAGGATCAGCATGAGAACTCCTGAGCAAGACCCCACAACTCCAGCAGTTGAGGGACCCCAGCTTTTCTTCTTCTAGCGTTTGCCCTTCTTCCGTAGCCAGTCAGCAGCGTCAGGTTGAGCCTGATGTAAAGTTCGAGACCTCCTTTGAATCTGGGGAGGTGGCAGTCGTTGACTATGTGGGTCATAGTCTGTCTGGGGCCGCAGGGGCAGTTCGGGTCGTCTCTGGCTCCCCAGCGATGGAACATAGCGGCGCACCGGCCATGGCCTGTTCGATAGCGATTGAGGAGGGCCCAGTCATAACGTGCTAGGTCAAAGCTGGGTTGACGCTTGCAGGGGTCTGTGATGAGGTGTTTGTTCTTGACCTCAGCTGACTGCCAACTCTGTTTCCAAGAGTCTGGAACAGAGAAGTTCAGTGTAGGCGGAGGGGACCAGGTTGGGTGACGAGACGTCAAGCGTTGGACAGGGTGGGCGAAGATATCCGCGTAGATTGGCAGGTCCGGTCGAGCGTAGACGTGGGAAATGAACTTAGATGATGCCGCATCCCGATGAATATCTGGCGGGGCGATGTGGCTAAGAACTGGCAGCCATGGAACCGGGGTGGAACGGATGGTTCCAGAAATTATCCTCATGGAGGAATATAATTTGGAATCGACCAAGTGGACATGGGGGCTACGGAACCATACTGGGGCACAGTATTCTGCAGTGGAATAGCATAATGCCAGAGATGATGATCGTAGTGTGGAAGCGCTCGCGCCCCATGAGGAGCTGGCCAGTCTTGCAATGATGTGATTCCTCGTGCCCACCTTTGCTGCAGTTTTTATGAGATGTTTGTGAAATGACAGGGTGCGACCGAGAGTAACGCCGAGATAGACTGGCTGGGCTTCATGCCGGATTCTCGTATCGCCAAGCTGCACATTAAGCTCACGCGAGGCCGAGGCATGGTGTAGATGGAAAACAGATGGTACCGTTTTTGCAGTGCTAGGGATTAGTCGCCATTTTTTACAGAAATCAGATATCAGAGACATGTCTTTCGTGAGTGTTTCCTCGAGGATGTCGAACTTTGATGCCTGAGTTGCACAGCAGATGTCATCGGCGTAGATGAACTTCCTTGAAGAAGTTTCTGGGAGGTCATTGATGTAAATATTAAATAGCGTAGGAGCCAGAACAGAGCCCTGGGGGAGGCCACTTGAGACAGGTCTCCATCTGCTAGACTTGTCACCCAGATGCACCCGGAATCTGTTTTGGAGAAGAAACGATATAGTGTTGGCCACCCATGGAGGCAGGCATCTTGAGATCTTGACTAGGAGACCACGGTGCCAGACCATGTCATAGGCTGATGTGAGATCAACAAAGACAGCACCCGTCTTTAAATCCTTCTGGAATCCATTTTCAATGTAAGTTGAGAGGGCCAGGGCTTGTTCGCAGGTAGATCTTCCTGGGCGGAAACCAGCTTGGGCGGGTGATAGGAATTTCTCTGTAAGATGGAATTTCTCTGTAAGCTGTTCAACACTATTCAGATTAGCTGCTGAGAACGCACACCTCCAGCAGTGCAAGCCCAGGCTACACGACAACAGACAAGAATGCTCACACCTTCTCCACCCAGGGAACACCAATAATGTGTACTTCCAACTATTTTAAGTCAGGGAGCTAACTCAGCCTGTTAGAACCACCTGGCACATTAGGGAAAGACAGAAACAGGCTGGAGGTATGAATCCACCTGCCAACACCCATGACCTGTGGGGAAGCAATTACAGAAGCCAGAATTTTGGTCCATACTTCCAGAGGGGGAAAAATGATAGGGGGAAGAGCACCAGAGTGCTCTGAACTCTAATTCCATCAGGACCCAGAGGATAAATAAATAAATACATAGGGAAGGATGGGGGGCGTTGGTAGTGTACCTAGTTGAGTACACGTTACAATGCTCAAGGACTCAGGTTCAAGCCCCCAGTCCCCACCTGTAGAAGGAAATCTTTGCGAGTGGTGAAGCAGTGCTGCAGGTATCTCGCTCTTTCTCCCTATTACCCCCTTCCCTCTTGATTTCTGGCTGTCTCTATCCAATAAATAAAGATAACAAATTTTTTTTTTTTTTAAGGGAAGGACACTCAGAAATAGTAGGTATGACTTAGAAAGGAAGAGAAAGCAGGACCATAGGAAAAGATGGGCAAATATATGTGAACATAGATAGTAATAGAAATAATAGTCAACCCATATCTGTGATCTTGGGAGAACTAATGCGGTTTCCAGTGGGGGACATGGTGACACAGAACTCTGGTGGTGGAAAGGGGTGGAGTGATACCTGTTATCTTATTAATTTTGCAAGTCAATATTAGATCACTAGAAAACAAACAAAAACATGTCACATACCCAGGAGCCACAGGGTCAGTCACACCGCCTACCCCCAACCTCACTTGCTCCAGTCTCCTGTCTCATCACTGTTTATGCTGTGTCTGAGTTACCCCATCAGTCTGACCACTGAGCCACATCTCACACTGGCACACATACCTCCAAAACCACAACGGTGCCCACCACCATAGAGTAGATGTCATACTGGGCCACCTGCCTGCTCAGGGACAGGCTCAGGGTCCTTATGGCGTCCAGGTACTGCCGGCGAAGCTTGACG
Source organism: Erinaceus europaeus (assembly GCF_950295315.1). Lineage (NCBI taxonomy): Eukaryota > Metazoa > Chordata > Mammalia > Eulipotyphla > Erinaceidae > Erinaceus > Erinaceus europaeus. Next base: position 185,598,711 of record NC_080164.1, on the reverse strand, counting down.
CCCAGATTGAGGAGGGCTGCCGAGCTGTTTTCCTCCAGATACAGTTTGATCCAGTTTCTATGCAGCCTTTCTGATACTTTAAACTGCTCAAATCCAGGCTCTAACAAGAGGAATGGGCAACATGGAAGGACTGTCATGCGCAGGAATGTGGTGGACAGCTCCTGAGGATAAAGGACTCCAGGAACTAAGGCAACGCCGCAGGCAGAGGAAGTGCTGGAGTCTGCATGCATGTGCCCTGCAGCAGCATGAGAAATGCCAGCCCCACTCTGCTCAGCTCCTTCTCTACATCCTTACTCCCCGTCTTTCCCTTCCTTAGCCACTGTGCCATATCAGAGCCCTAAAGGGTGCTATGGAGACAGGCTCTTGGCTTGCCCAGCCCATCCAGCCTTCACAGTGCTGCTGTGTCACCTCCACCAGCTCCCTGCCCCGTGCAGGCTGGGCCTTCCTCCCACCCACACAGCAGCTGCTCCAGATCCTTGCTTCCTTTCTCCCAAAGTCCTCTCTGGAAAGAGATGGTGGCATTTTGGTCCCATCTGTTTGGTGCAGGCTAGGTGACCAGCCTTGTGCAAATCTAGGGCTGGAGAGGCAGCTCTGCCCACATCTCTACCTCACTCCCCCAGCTGCTGCACTCTGGCCACCAGTCAGTCCTTAAAGGTGCAGACACGCCCCAAAGCCCGGCCTCCCAGTCCTGACCGTAACTGTCGCCCTCACCATCTGCACTTACTTCTCCTTCTGCAGCCTGCACTGGCCCCCAGGCCATCTTCATTTCTTTCTCTGTTCCCCCAAGAGGGTAAGCTCCTTAAGGTCACCTTCAAGAGGCAATCCTTAAGGAGGTAATCCCTGGGATTGCTCTGTCTCCAGTGCTTTGAACAATCCCTGGCTAAATGGGAACATGGTGAAAACATGTGACAGTGAACATTAGATAACTAAGTCTATGAAAGACCTTGGCTAAGAAAATTCTTCCAGAGCCTGGGAGGTGGCGCAGGGTGTAAAGTGCTGAACTCTCAACCAGTGACCACTGGCAACCCATGTGTCAGAGTGATGCTTTGGTTCAATATCTCTCTCTCCTTTAAGTAAATAAATAGCCAGAGGTTTCTAGAGAACACAGCCTAGGCAGGGGTAGATAGCATAACGGTTATTCACAGAGAACACAATCTGTGCAATAAAATTTCTCAGGAGGAACACCAGGTTCAGTGAAAAGACACCATGAGAAGACAAACCTGGCCCGAGAGGATGAAAGGATTTAGTCAAGGGCTTATTTTCATTATGCATCCCAAAAAATATCAGGGAGAATGGAGACAGCACAGAGATTCTGCAAAAGACTTTTCTGCCTGAAGCTTGAGGTCCCAGGTTTAATTGTCAGCACCATCATAAGCCAGAGCCGAGTAGTGCTCTGGCAAATTAGAAAAAAAAAAAAAAAAGTGTGTGTGTGTAGGGGAACTCTGTGAATACAGAGGGTGTGTATGTGTGTGTGTGTCAGTGTTATAGTGTAGTGAGGACTTTCTGTGAATACAGAGGGTGTGTGTGTATGTGTATGTGTGTGTGTGTGTGTGTGTCAGTGTTATAGTGTAGTGAGGACTTTCTGTGAATACAGAGGGTGTGTGTGTGTGTGTGTGTGTGTGTCTGTCAGTGTTATAGTGCAGTGAGGACTTTCTGTGCAGTTACAGGGCAGCACTGGTGTCTACTTGACCTACCTTTTTCATATGATGGCACGCTCTCCTGCAACAATTTGCTAAGCTGGACTGAATTTAAATGTAAAAACCTCAGTTGTTCTCTCATTGGCTTTCCTTCTATCACTGGGAATAAAAGACTGCCAACACTGTTTTTTGGAATTGGCAGACCAAGTCCTACTGCTAGTGTTACAGCCAAGTCAGTCTGCTGAACATGTTTTGGTTGTCTGATATCACCTGGAGGAGCAAGAAAAAGAAGAACAACACATTAAGTAACAGACTTTTAGAAGCGGAAGTTCCTTTCTCTCTTTCTTTCTTTTCCCTTTTTGCTGCCCTTGTTGTTTTTATCATTGTTGTGGTTATTATTGTTGTTACTGATGTTGTTGTTGCCAGATAGGACAGAGGGAAATGGAGAAAGAAGGGGAGAGAAAGACAGACACCTGTAAACCTGTTTCACCGCTTGTGAAGTGACACCCCTGCAGGTGGGAAGCCGGGGGCTCGAACTGGGATCTTTATGCCGGTGCGAGTTTTGTGCCATGTGCGCTTAACCTGTTGTGCTATTGCCCGACCCCTGAAGTAGGAGTTTCTAAGTGTCCTCGCATCTGACTTTCTGTAAAGCAATCTAAGTCCACATGTTGAACTGTGTACCATCTACAGGAGAGAGACAATGCTAGGAATTCAACAGTGTCAGGGCATGGGGTGGCATACAAGTAGCAGATAACTGGGCAGATACAAGGTACAGCCATGCCTGCAAAGTCAATAGTCAGCCTCTGACCTGAGTGAGGTGGGCTCCCTAGCAGCCCAGCCCAGCCCCCCTGAATTCAGACAGGTGCAGGCAGTCTCACTGAGAAGTGGACACAGAATCCTTGCTGTGCCCTGAGAGGAGCAGGCTGCTGTACTGGGAAAACAGAAAGAGGCGCGGTTCAGATGGATGGTACCCATGACCAATGGGAGTGGGGTGGGAGGGGATGGAGGGGATGAAGCGGGGGGTCCCCTGGTGGTGCAGGGATGAGCACAGCTGCCTTCCAACAGCAGACCTAAAGATCCAGCGATGCTGTGTATTGGGGCATGTCTTTTCTTTCTCTCTTCCTTTCTTCCTCTTTTTCTTTTCTTTTTCCTTTTTTTTGTCACCTCTAGGGTTACATTTCTTTGAGCCAACTTCCTTTTAGATTGAGAGAAATAGAGATAGGAGGAGAGAGGGAAAGATTCCACAGCATGGAAGTTTCTAGAGTAGTGAAGGAGTTAGGGGGTTGGATGGTGGTGCACTGGGTTAAGCACACATAGTACCAAGCACAAGGACCCATGCAAGGATCCCAGTTCAAGTCCCTGGCTCCCCATCTGCAAGGGGGAGGTCACTTCGCAAGCAGCGAAGCAGGTCTGCAGGAGTCTTTCTATCTTCCCCCTCCCCTGTCATTTTCTCTCTGTCCTGTCTGGAAAAAAATAAAAATTAAAAAATAAATGGCTGCAGGAGCAGTGGATCCATACTGCAGGCACTGAGCCCCAGCGGAAGAGTAGTGGGGGAGTTGGGCTCAAATCTGAGTCATGCCTACGCCACACTGAGTGCACTATTCAAGTGAGCCATCTTGCCAGCACCCACGTTAGTTTTTAAAAATTAGACTACAGGAAACAGAAAATGATTAAATGAAGGTCCATAATGTTTAATACACCTAAATTCTCACCAGGTTTCCTTTCAAATGAAGAGCTGATTAAGATCAGAGGAGTATTTACTTCTTCCAGGGAAGAGGCCCCATGGCTTCCCGTCTCAGACATGCCATGATCTCCACAAAGAACCAGCAAACTGGGTGAAAGAGCCTTTCTCTCCTGGAGGGCAAAGCAAAAACATTTCAACTGCACCCAAACTGAGAACACACGATCGTGTTAAGAAAGGAAATGCATGGATGTGAGGTCATCTGGCTGCGACACCTGTCACCCCACTGATCACCAGGGTTGATTCGGCTGAACTGGCTGGCTAGGCGGGTGTCCCCTTCCTCCCTCACTGCTCCATGTGCGTCCCTCCCGAAGCTGCGCGCTCAGTTGAAGAGGATGGCCTTCCCGAATAGAGAAGGACCGGTCTTCGGTCGAGGGTATAGGGGTGGCTGCGCTCCCCTGCTAGAACCTCCAGACAAGCTCTCAAGAAAGTAAATTCAGACTTTGGAGCTCTGAGTATGTGAGTGCATGTGCTGAGTGCATGTGCACCTGTGCTGTATGTGTATGTGGAGCCAGATCTGGGACACTCTTTTATGCAAACAGAGCTGACGAAAGGGAAAGACTACAACAGTGGAGCTGCTCTTGGTCTCATGGCGCCTCCCACTTCGGTGTGCTAGGGCTGGAACCCAGACCTCCTGCCAGGAAAGGCAGGCACCCTAGCTAGTGAGTTGTCTCTCCAGTGCCAAGCTTAAGTTTACTTTACAGATAGCCACTCCTTCCAAATGAATTTCATACTTTTGCTTATAAGTGTAGCTGGGGGAGTCAGGGAATAGCAGTGGGTTAAGGGCACATGGCGCGAACTGGCGTAAAGATCCCGGTTTGAGCCCCCGGCCCCTCACCTTCAGGGGAGTCACTTCATAGGTAGTGAAGCAGGTCTGCAGGTGTCTATCTTTCTCTTCCCCTCTCTGTCTTCCCCTCCTCTCTCCATTTCTCTCTGTCCTATCCAACAACGACAACATCAATAACAACAACAACTACAACAACTGTTGGTATGCTTCTAATTCTGCTTTTAAAAAACCCCTTCTGTTTCATTTGGTTTAATCCCCCCTGCATTCTATTTACATAACACTGTATTCTATTTACATAACCTGTTAACAAGCACCACCCTCCCTCCAGGGCATTGGTGGTTCAGTGGTAGAATTCTTGCCTGCTCCGCCCCCTCTCCTTGTCATACCCTGATTTCACCAGTCACTTTTCTCTCCACCCTCTCTGTGTCGCATCCTGTTCCCACCCTACTAGGCTAGTATATTTATAAGGACAAGATTGTTTGTAGTTTTTAGTTTAGCTTAGCTTGGTATAGATTGTGCTGCGTCCTGCATGAATAAAGAGATACTGCGTGCAACCCAGCTATGAATCCCGGGTCGTCTGTTACCCACCCGTGAAGCCAGCCCGGCGAAAACAACAAACAACAATAAAAACAACAAGGGCAACAAAAGGAGAATAAATTAATAAATATAAAAAAATAAATAAGTGTAGTTGGATCCAAGTGCCAAGGTCAAATAATGGCATAAATAAAACAGACTCCTAAGGGCAACAAAAGGGAAAATAAATTAAAAAACAAAACAAAACAAAAACAGACTCCTACAGAGAGCATGGAGTCTGGCAGCAGAGCATCTGCATGTGGTTTCCGACTCTGAAATTTACTGATTCAGTCTGCGCATATTATGCAAGTGTCCTTCGCTGTGATGGAGCTGGCCCTCTGTGCATGGGCTCCAGCTGGGTGTCCACTGCTGCACCTTCATCTGGAGCATGTCTTCACAGAGGGCACGTCTGTACCCCTAGCCTCTGCTCACTACTCACAAGTCAGGGATAATTGCTACAACCACACTGCTCAAAATCTCAGCCTCAGGGCTAGCAGACAGTGCAGCAGGTGGAGTATATGGCTTGCCAAGGGCTCCGTGTCCCTGCTTCTCTATGTGTACATGCATACAACAAATAAAGTTGGGCTGGTGTCGCTGTGCGGCAGTAGGCCTACAGTGCTACCCAGAGAACACAACCTCCTGCTGTTGTGGTCTGTCCCTATCAGCAGAGCATACATGCTACCATTCTCAAGGACCTGGGTTTAAGCTTCTGCCCCCACCTGCGGGGTGGGGGTGCTTCACGAGAACTGCAGCAGTGCTTCAGGTGGCTCCTTTTCTGTCTCACGCTCCATTAAAAACTGGCCACGGGGAGCTGGGCGGGAGCGCAGCGGGTTAAGCGCACGTGGCACAAAGTGCCAGGTCCGGCATAAGAATCCTGGTTTGAGCCCCTGGCTCTCCACCTGCAGGGGAGTCTCTTCACAGGCGGTGAAGCAGGTCTGCAGATGTCTATCTTTCTCTCCCCCTCTCTGTCTTCTCCACCTCTATCCATTTCTCTCTGTCCTATCTAACAACGACGACAACAATAGTAACTACAACAATAAAAAGAAACAACAAGGGCAACAAAAGGGAATAAATAAATATTTAAAAATAAAACTGACCACAGGACAGGTCAGTGGCACACCTGGTTAAGTCTACACATTGCCATACATAAGGACTTGGGTTCAAGTCCCCATCCCTGCCTGCAAAAGAAACTTGCAAGCAGTGGAGCAATGCTAGAGGCACCTCCCCCCCACCCCCGCCTCCAGTCACTGAGGCTTGGTGCTACACTATGAATCCACCGCTGCCCCCCCCCACCCTTTCTCTATCTCACCTCTCTGTCAATTTCTAAGTCTTCATCAAAAATAAAGACAAGGGGAAAGGGGGGGGGCAATCAGGAATAGTAGATTCATCATGCAGGTACTGAGTCCCAGCAATAACCCTGGCGGCAAAAATTAAGGGAAACACCAGTAGGATGGGAACTGGGAGAGCTGTTACTATACAGGCTGAAGGAGACTTGAGTCAGGGCCCTCACAGTGGTGCCGGCATGTGGCCGGCACTCTGGCTGGGAAGGACACCTGAGAGATGGTGGGTGTGATGTTTGTGTAGGGTCTCTTTTTTGATGTTTGTGTATCTCTTTTGGGAGACCCGGAAGCAGGACCTCCCAACAGCACAGCACTTCTCACCTCTGACAGCAAGGAGGTATGGATCCTCGTCAGGATGCCGTCCATCTCACTGAGCTTGTGTCCGATCAGGGGGCTGCTGGGTCCAAACACGTGGCCGATGTGGTCCAGTCCAAGGTAGTGAAGGATCAGCACATCCCAGTCCCCCCTCTTCAGCACTTTATCCAAATGCCTGGTGACATTATTATCCACCTTTACAGGGGGAGGCACATAAAAGTCAATCCCTGAATTTCCCTCCAACTTGAACCCCAAAGAAACCTGACAGTCATTTTAAAATCTAGGGTATTTAAGGTTACAGAACTCATGGGAATTTGAAAAGAAAAAAAAAAAAAAGAACTTAGTTAAAATTTAAACGTTACCATCCAATTAAGCTTCCTCTGGTATTGTTTCAGTATGTCTTTTTTTTAATATTTATTTGTTATTGGGTAGAGACAGAGAGAAATTGAGAGAGAAGGGGGAGATAGAGAGACACCTGCAGACCTGTTTTACCACCTGTGAAACAACTCCCCTGTAGGTGGGGAGCCGGGGGCTTGAACCGGGATCCTAACCGGTCCTTGTGCTTTGCGCCACATGTGCTTAACCTGCTGCACTACCGCCCAACTCCCTTCAGTACGTCTTGATGAGTGGAACAAAGACGTAAATTGTTAAAGTGCACAAGACTTGGTCACTGACAAAGAGGCTATGGGGATCTCTCCTGGGCTGAACTAAGCTGAACAGATGACTAAGTGAAAACGTCTCCAAGTTGTTACAAGACAATGAAGGTCGACCAGGAGACAGAGCAACCAAGGGCACAGGACTTTCTCTTTTCCTTTTGAAAACAACTCAAGTGGGGAAGCCTGGTAGCTTCAAAAGAAAGGAGAATTCTTGTTTTACAGTAGAGTTAGGGTCAGACAGATGTCATATATGCATGGGAGCATCCCAGGAAAAATCACGCACACCTGTAAAGGGGAGGGACAGGCACATGCAGTTGGGGAATACGCAAGAATCACATACCACACATATACCTCACACATGTGAACATGAAAGATGATGGAGGAGAAAACATCTTCAGGGGCTGACTTTACTATGGCAACAAGGAGAAAGGTGGCCAAAGGCTGGGTTGGCTCGGCTGGGGAAAGCAGTTCAGGATGGCCAGGTGTGCCCATACTCTGCATTTTACTAGAGCTCGGGTCTCTCTTTTAGTTTCTCTCAATTTCTCATAAAAGTAAATCAAAGATAACTAGTGACTAAGAACAGTTAAGATAGACAGGAAAGATGGTAGCCTGGGAAGTGGCTAAAGCATTGGACTCCCAAGTCTCAGGTCCTAAGTTCAATCCTTGGCATTGCATGAATCATAGTGCCTCTATGGTTGTCTCTCCCTCTCCCCCCAATTAGTAAATAAGACATAAATAGGCCTGGGGAGAAGCACAGTGGATCTGCAAAAGACTTTCTTGGCTGAGACTCTGAAGTTCCCATTCAATTCCCAGCACCACCAGCAGCCAGAGCTGAGCAGTGTTCTGGTCTCTACCTTTCCCTCTGTACCTCTCATTAAAAATAAAGTATGGCAGGGTAGATAGCATAATGGTTCTGCCTGAGGCTCTGAAGTCCCAGGTTCAATCCCCCATACCACATTAGCCAGAGATAAGCAGTGCTCTGGTAAAAAGATAAGTAAAAATTCATTAATTAAAGTAATATATAAGTCTAAAAGAAGACAGAGTCTAAATTTAGGTCAGCAGCAAGGAGGTGTAGCTGGGGGCATCTGTGTGGCTCTTATGGAAGGCTATGCTGGGAGGACAGACACAGCCCCCGTGACAGCAGTCAGGCCACTCCTGAAAGCAATCAGTCTGCTCAGCCCTGATGCCTCAGATTGCCCCATTCTCTCACACTAAAAAACCTCCTTCAAAGGGAGAGCTTCTGAGTTTACTCACCATGTAGGGTGAGGAAACTCAGTCACTGCTAAGCAACACTTGCATGTCTGCACGGGGCCAAAGCAAAGGGTCCTGACACAGCGGCATGGAGATGTGAGCTGCCAGGCTGCCCAACCCCACGCCAAACCCAGATTTGTGAGCATGTGCCGCTGCCCAGCATCGCTTCTCCAACTCTGGGCCTTGTCGGACCTTCCTGCTTTCTGTACACTTCTGCCAGGTACCGCAGTCAGGACCTACCTCGTTCATCACCTGCACTCGAGACTCCCCCCTCAGATGACACCCCCCTTGCTGGACAGAAACCAGGCCCGCTTGGGCTCTCCTTTACCGACGTGACAAGCTCAGCCTTCTACACAGGAAGTCCCTGCTCACCTGTCAAAATGAGCTGGTGGCTCCTCCCTGGGAAACCCTTCCTGCTCCTTTGCAGGCTCTGGGTTGCAGAGAGCTCTAGGCACACCGGCCGCAGGGTTTATGTCCCCGGGTTGTAATAATCCTTACAATCTCTTCAGACTACTCCCCTCTTATCAACACAAGCCACACACCAGGCATTGCTGCCTCTCACTAAGTGGGAAATCAGGCATGGCTAGTACCACACATCTGTTCTTACAAAAGCTGACCTCTGTGTAATCTGACACAAAAAATGAAGTTGTTCCATCATACTCCACAAAATGCTTTGGAAATAATTTCACCCATGTTTCATCTCCATAAAAGATGATTCTTTTCCCAGCTGCTTTTGCTTGTCTGAGCACGCTGTCTTCCAGGAGGGCAGGTGAGTTGAGGTTCCTGACAACATCCACAAAGCCAGGGAGGCTCCCTGTCATCAGTGCCTGCAGGAACAAAGTTTGAGCATGAATGGGCTGAACCTAAAGTGGAGTATGGGGAGGAGACCAAAGGCCACAGGGCGGCAACATAAGCCTGGGGAGCCCTGATGCTGCGTGGTGACTACTAGGACAGAGAAGGCAGCAGCCAACTTGAGTGAAGACTGGACCCCACCAATAAGCATGCCTTTCTACTCATGAGCAAGTGGAAGGGCTGTGGGGGAGCAGGGTCACAGAAGGTCAGCAAAGTACCTGCGGATCATGAGAAAGAGAGCAGAGGACAAAGTGTGCAATGCACTGAAATCATGGGCCCACATGTCCAGACCTCCCATCAGATCCTCCCCTAAGCTTCAAATCTTCCACAGGTGACGAATGAACTCCTTACACCAACCTCAAAGTTCAGTCATAGTCAGATCCACTCTTGAGTGGAAAGGATAGCTCCCCACACCCCTAGGGAAGCAGTCAGTCTGTGTGCATTAACTCCCGGGAACTCCAAGCTGGCCTGGCAATGCTGGGAGAACCATTTCACTGTTCACCAGACTACCCTAATTTGCTGGGAGAGGGCGTAAGTCTGGTATGCTCTTGCACCATTCTGATACAGAACGAAGTCAACTGTGTCTGATTTGCGCACATCATCTATCAAGTGCAGGTGGGAAGACCCAGAGAATATTCTGGCAAACAAAAAACAAAACAAAACAAAATAAAATAAGCCTAAACAAACAAATCTAGGAGGCTTGGTGGGAAGAACACAGGATATGCCTGACTTCAGTCCCTTCCACTGCATATGTCAGAATGGTGCTGTGGTATCTCTCTCCCCTCCTCCTTCATGGAATAAATTAATCTTTTTTTTCTCTCCCTAGTTTAAAATAAAAACAGAGGGGCCAGGTGGTGGTGCACCTGGTTAAATGCTCACATTATAGTGCATAAGGACCCAAGTTCAAGCCCCTGGTCCCCACATTCAGGGGAAAAACTTCACAAGTGGTGAAGCAGGGCTGCAGGTGTCTCTCTGTCTCTCTCCCTCTCTATCTCCTCCTCCCTTCTCAATTTGTCTCTGTCCAATAATAAATAAATAAAAATAAAATCAGGTCTGAGAGGTGGCATAGTGGATAAAGCACTGGACTCCCAATCATGAAATTCCAAGTTCAATACCCTAAATTGCTTATGTCAGAGTGATACTCTGGTTTTTCTCTCTGTCTTCCAATCTCTTTATTTAATTTCAATGAGAGAGAGAGAGACAGACAGACAGGCATGGGCACACACATAAACACAGAGACCAAAGCACTACTCAACTCTGACTTCTGTTAGGGCTAGGGATTGAACCTGGGACTGAACTAGGGATTAAGAGGGGAAAGGGAGATGAAGAGAAAAAGGAAGACACCTGTACCACTACTCCACCACTTGTGAAGCTCCCCCTGCAGCTAGGATCCCAGGTCCTTGTGCATCAGCCAGGTGCATCACCACCCACTCCCATTAAAAACCTTTGAGCTGGGACATGTTGGTTGTCCAGGTGGGAGTTGTGGGCTTTCAAGGGGGAAAACTCAGCAGACTAGATGGTTCATTCACTGCAGAAGAGGGGGGCACACCTGGAGAGCTGGGGTGTGTATGCACTGTGTGGACGAGACAGAAGGTGAGGAATTCCCCCAAAGGATGGTGAGGTGGTTGGGACAGCCATGTGGCCTTGAGGTTTGGGGTAGGTAGTAAGCAGCGTGTAAAGCCACAAGAGGGACTTGGGATAGGGCAGCACGACCTGATTTGTGTTTGGATGGGATCCTGGCAAAAAGTAGCAGTGAGACTTAGTCCAGGATGCAGATTATCACAGACTGGGCTAGGGTGCTGGCAGGAGAGATGCCGATTCAGTTACAGGTAAAAGATAAGTGGTCATTAATCCTTAAATTTCTTTCTTTTTCTTTTTACCAGAGCACCTCTCAGCTCTGGCTTATGGTGGTGTGGGGGATTGAACCTGGGACTTTGAAGCATCAGGCATGAGTCTCTTTGCAGAACCATTATGCTATCTACCCCCGCCCAATCCTTAAAGTTCTACAGTATACTAGAAGAAAAAAAAAAACTTTCAGAATTAGTCTTTGATTGATAGTAAGTAATCTTTTCAGGGAGTTGGGCACAGCGGGTTAAGCTCAGGTGGCGTAAAGCACAAGGACCCCGGTTAAAGCCCCCAGCTCCCCATCTGCAGGGGAGTTGCTTCACAAGTGGTGAAGCAGGTCTGCAGGTGTCTCTCTCTCTCCCCTTCTTCTTTTTAATTTCTTTTGTTATTTATTTTCCCTTTTGTTGCCCTTGTTGTTTTGTTGTTGTAGTTAGTATTATTGTTGTTGATGTCATCGTTGTTGGATAGGACAGAGAGAAATGGAGAGAGGCGGGGAAGACAGAAGGGGAGAGAAACACTCTCTCTGTCTTCCCCATCTCTCTTGATTTCTCTCTGTCCTATCCAACAACAACAACATCAATGACAACAATAATAAAACAACAAGGGCAACAAAAGGGAATACATAAATATTTTTTAAAATATCTAACCTTTCCACATGTTTACCAGCCACTTCCATTTCCTCCTTTCTTTCCAACCTTACACATCATAGTTTAACTTGTTGAATGAAGGACATATCACATCCAAAAGTGGCAGAGAAGAGGAATTCAAGATTAAAAAAAGAAAAAAATCAGTGAAAGATGTGGTATCACTTCCTTCCATCCAAGACTGCATGATTCATCCAGTAAACAGTACCTATTAAACGCAGCCTGCATACTTCAAATCAAGAAATGGTGTACATACACACACACAAAATAAAATAAAATAAATTTTAAAAAAAGAAGTGGCTCCAACTAACCCAACAGGAAGGTGCCACATGACCAGTAACTGTGAGGCTCTGTGGGAGACTTTTACACCACACCAGCACATAGTGTGCCCACGTTTTAGAATCTGTTGCTTTCTGTTTCCATCTTTTTGATATGAGCTTGACTGCAATTGCCCTAGGCTTTTATGATCTCCAGTAGAAACTGAGTCTCAATCCCCAGCACGATCTATCTTGGCATATTCTTGTTATCATGCGTTAGTCACATTTTACAGCAACATCCCTGTGTTTACATTTGTCTAATGACTTTGTCTCTATTAGAAATTAAAAGCTGGTGGTCGGGCGGTAGCGCAGCAGGTTAAATGCACATGGCGCAAAAGCGCAAGGACTGGTAAGGATCCAGTTTGAGCCCCCGGCTCCCCACCTGCAGTGTGTGTGGGGGGGTCTCTTCACAAGTGGTGAAGCAGGTCTGCAGGTGTCTGTCTGTCTCTCCCCGTCTCCCCTCCTCTCTCGATTTCTCTCTGTACTATCCAACAACAGCAATGACAATAATGATAATAATGAAAACAAGGGTAACAAGAGCAACAAAAATGGGAAAAATGGCCTCCAGGAGCAGTGGATTCGTAGTGCAGGCACCAAGCCCCAGCAATAACCCTGGAAGCGGGAGTCGGGCAGTAGCGCAGCAGGTTAAGCACAGGTGGCTCAAAGTGCAAGGACCAGCATAAGGATCCTGGTTCGAGCCCCTGGCTCCCCACCTGCAGGCAGTTCACTTCACAGGTGGTGAAGCAGGTCTGCAGGTGTCTGTCTTTCTCTCCCTCTGTCTTCCCCTCCTCTCTCCATTTCTCTCTGTCCTATCCAACAACGACAACATCAATGACAACAACGATAACTACAACAATAAAAAACAACAAGGGAAACAAAAGGGAATGAATAAATAAATATTTTAAAAATATATTTAAAAATTAACCCTGGAAGCAAAAAAGAAAGAAATTAAAAGCTTGGGGTCCAGGTGGTGGTCCCAAGCCCCTGGTCCTCATGTACAAGGTGGGAAGCTTCATGAGTGATGAAGCAGTGCTACAGGTTTCTGTCTCTTTCCCTATCTTCTCTCTTCTCAATTTCTCTGACTCTAATAATAAATAAACAAAACTAAAAAAAGTTACAGAGACTAAAAGTTCTATGAAGGCAGTGAAATTTTCCCCCAACTATATGCCCAGCACACCAATAAAGGTTTATCTTATTGTTTAATCTATAATTCTTGGATAAAGCTCTATGCATTTCAAAGCAACACTTTCCAGGCTGAATACCTGAAGGCTTACATAGCAGGAAGAGAGAATTGTCCAGGTCAAATCAAGCTCATTAGATCACTATGTATCCATAACATTTAATTTATATGAGTCTTCTTCCACACCCATACAATCAAAAGGCAAAATTAGATAACTCCAAAGGCTTCAGATTGTGACTGACCCACAGTGGCCTGGGAGGTAGTGTAGTGGCTAAAGTGCTCAATTTACAAACACAATGACTCACACAAAGGTCAGGCCCAGGCACTGAATGTGCCAGTGATGCTCTGGTTCTCTTGCTCCTCTATCAGTAATAATAAAAAAAAAACATAGGGCTGGGGAGACAGGATAGTGGTTCTGCAAAAGGCTTTCAGGTCTGAGGTTCGAGGTTGTAGGTTTAATTCCCAGCACCAGCATCAGCCAGAACTGAGCAGTGGTCTGGTCCCTGTCTCGGTATCTCTCATTAAAAAAGAGTAATAGTGGTCCAGGAGGTGGTGCAGTGGATAAAGCACTGGACTCTCAGCCATGAGGTCCTGAGTTTGATCCCCGGCTGCACATATACCAGAGTGATGACTGGTTCCTTCTCTCCTTTCTCATGAATAAATAAATTCTTATGAAAAAAAAGAAAAATAAAGGACTTAAATAAATACATCTTAAAAACAAAGTAGTTTACAGTTCACTGAAGACAGCAGGGCAGAAAGGAGAATAATTTCTCTTGGGTTAGGCCTACCTGGATGTTAGGGTTCTAAATACTGTCTTCCATGAAGCATGAGCTTGGCTAATTGATAAGAGGTGCAAAGCAAGTATCTCAGTTCCTATCCACCTGTCAAGCATCACCACTCTAATGGCCCACCTGATAATACCACAGGCCCACATCCACTTAGCTATAACTGGGCACCCTAAATCTTTGAAGAGCTGAAAGATTTATAAAGCATTGTGAGTTGTTTTACCTTAATTCGAGGCATAGTAACTGTTGGTGGCTTTGCTTCAGCCACAAAACTGTGAGCTGCTCCTTTTTCCACAAGATAACTTGTGTAGGGCATAAATTTCACACCCTTCGATCCAAACACAAAATCATCCCTCAAGGCATCTATCAGCACAATAACAACTTTACTGAAGAGAGGTGGTGGGAGTTTGGTCCAGTTGGAACTGGCTCCTAGGTGTTTGAAAAAAAAAAAAAAAGGATGTGAGTTGTTTTTTTATTGTTTTATTAGGGAATAACGACTTACAAGTTGTAGATGTCTGAGCACGCATCTACTGTGCATGTCAAGCTCACCTTCCCACCCTCCCCCAAGAAAATCAATGTCAAAACTTTATTTACCTCCTACCCATCATATAATCTAGCTTCTATTTCTCCCGTCCTGTCTACACACCCCCCATAGAGGAAGGCCTGTCTAAGGCCTGGGAGCTATGCAGGGCTGGACCTGGCCATGGTAGTCAGCTGGGGACGGGAGGGGCCACACAAGACTAAACTGCCATGTCCTTAGTGGTTTGAGTCCTGGAGTGGGAAAACGTGGCAGCTGACCTACAGCCAAACGCAGCTGGAGGAGCAGAACAGCGTGTACCAAGAGCACGAGGTCAGCGGGCCTGCAGGGGGCAGCCCCAGTGGCCAGCACTGCGGGGAGGGGGCAGCGCGGGATCCGGGCGGCGGGTGAGGGGCGGGCACAGGACTGCCGCCCAGCAGCCGGCATCTGCGGCGGGACGCGGGGAGCGCGCCCTCTGTGGCCGGGGAGGCGGGCGGGACGCGGGGAGGCGGGCGGGACGCGGGGAGCGGGCGGGACGCGGGGAGGCGGGCGGGACGCGGGGAGCGGGCGGGACGCGGGGAGGCGGGCGGGACGCGGGGAGCGGGCGGGACGCGGGGAGGCGGGCGGGACGCGGGGAGCGCGCCCTCTGTGGCCGGGGAGGCGGGCGGGACGCGGGGAGCGGGCGGGACGCGGGGAGCGCCCCCTCTGCGGGCCGGGAGGCGGGCGGGACGCGGGTGTTAGAAGCAGTAACTCTAGAATTGCTTTAAGTAAAATTTTAGGCATGAGTTGTAAGTATAGTTGCTTTTCTGCCTGCAGTGGAAAATTCCTGTAAAAGGGGGCTAGACAAAACCCAAGATGTAAGCCACCTGCTGTTTGTCTCACAGAGAAGAGCTCGCCTAACCAAGTCCTTGACACCCAGCCATTGCTCACGGTGAGGGAGCTGACAGCCGGCGGTCTTGGCTGACAGTGAGAAAGAGTGCCGACCCTGTTCTGCATACAGGCTTGAAATCAGACAGTTCTTACAGGCTGCTTAGGGTATTGCAATGTCTGAAATGATTGGATCCTGCGTTTTCTGTAAAATGCTATTGTGTGTGTGACAGAACCCTAGTTTTGCATATTCCCCACCCAAGATGTACTCTGGAATCCTATCACTTGTGTGGGTTGAGCCTTGTTCAGGGTCGAGCTTGGTAGACTAACATCAGTCACCACTCGGCCCGGATTGCAATTCGTAAATAAACATCTTTTGCTTCCTTGCAGTGGATGGAGATTTGATTTTTGCTCTGTAGCAGCGGGGAGCGCCCCCTCTGCGGCCGGGAGGCGGGAGGGACGCGGGGAGCGGGCGGGACTGTGTCCGGGAGGCGGGAGGGACGCGGGGAGCGGGCGGGACTGTGGCCGGGAGGCGGGAGGGACGCGGGGAGCGGGCGGGACTGTGGCCGGGGAGCGGGAGGGACGCGGGGAGCGGGCGGGACGCGGGGAGCGCCCCCTCTGCGGCCGGGAGTCGGGCCTCGCAGCTGGAGCCGAGGGCCGGGGTAGGGACCTACCCGCCGCAGGCTCGGGCACCGGGGCCTCTGCTCGGTGCTCTGAGCTGGACGTGGAACGAACCGGAGCCGGGAAGAAGCCCCGAAGGAAGACGGCGAGCCCCAGCACCTCGACCACCACGCAGCAGGCAGCGAAGGAGCCCGAGCCCAGCCGCATGGCGCCACAAGCCGCAGCCGGCTCCCGCCCCGACGCTGGACCTGACCCGGAGTCGGCAGCCGCTGACACTGACAGACACCACTGCGTCCCTCACGTCCGCCCGCGCGCCGGAAATACGCACAGAGAGGGCTCTGAGCGCCAAAATTTTGCGTCACTACCTGCGCCGTCCCAGACCCCGCTCACGACGTCATTGCAACGTCCAGGGCCGTCATCATCCCGCAACCTCCACTCAGCCCCGCCCCCTCCACCCAGAGCCGCCCTCTCCACACAGCCACGCCCCTCCACTCAGCCTCGCCCACCCTGCCACGCCCTATCCACTCAGGCACGTCCCCTCCGTTCAGCCCCGCCCCCTCCACTCAGCCCCGCCCCCTCCACTCAGCCCCGCCGCTCCAAGACCCGCCCTCTCCACACAGCTCCTCCACTCAGACCCGCCCCCTCCACTCAGACCCGCCCCCTCCACCCAGACCCGCCCCCCTCCACCCAGACCCGCCCCCTCTCCACCCAGACCCGCCCCCTCCACCCAGACCCGCCCCCTCTCCACCCAGACCCGCCCCCTCCACCCAGACCCGCCCCCTCTCCACCCAGACCCGCCCCCTCCACCCACACCCGCCCCCTCCACCCAGAACCGCCCCCTCCACCCAGACCCGCCCCCTCTCCACCCAGACCCGCCCCCTCTCCACCCAGACCCGCCCCCTCCACCCAGACCCGCCCCCTCTCCCCCCACACCCGCCCCCCTCCACCCAGACCCGCCCCCTCTCCACCCACACCCGCCCCCCTCCACCCACACCCGCCCCCCTCCACCCACACCCGCCCCCTCTCCAACCCGACCCGCCCCCCTCCACCCAGACCCGCCCCCCTCCACCCAGACCCGCCCCCTCTCCACCCAGACCCGCCCCCTCCACCCAGACCCGCCCCCTCTCCACCCAGACCCGCCCCCTCCACCCACACCCGCCCCCTCTCCACCCACACCCGCCCCCTCCACCCACACCCGCCCCCTCCACCCAGAACCGCCCCCTCCACCCAGACCCGCCCCCTCTCCACCCAGACCCGCCCCCTCTCCACCCAGACCCGCCCCCTCCACCCAGACCCGCCCCCTCTCCCCCCACACCCGCCCCCCTCCACCCACACCCGCCCCCTCTCCACCCACACCCGCCCCCCTCCACCCACACCCGCCCCCCTCCACCCACACCCGCCCCCTCTCCAACCCGACCCGCCCCCCTCCACCCACACCCGCCCCCCTCCACCCACACCCGCCCCCCTCCACCCACACCCGCCCCCTCTCCACCCAGACCCGCCCCCTCTGCACCCACACCCGCCCCCCTCCACCCACACCCGCCCCCCTCTCCACCCCGACCTGCTCTCATTCTCTCCGCCATCTCCCAGGACAAGCAGGATATTTCTGCACACCTCCTCTCCAGGATCCTTCATGCCTTACCTCTGGGTTCTGGGTCCAGCCTGGTCCTGCAGACCTTACAGCCCAGGGCTGAGGCCCTCCAGGCCCTGCTTCCCTTACCCCTTACTGTAGCCTCCTGCTGCACTCCTAGCATTCACTCACAAATTCTCTGGGGAGCAGGGTACCTAGTGATCCACCTGTGGTCACAACCCCCCCCCCCCCCAACAGTCTTGTCCTTCCCACCTAGAGCTGGTGCGTCCCAGACACCAGAAGAAGAGGGTTAATTGTGGCAGCTCCACCTTCAGGGTCAGAGGAGAAAAGGCAGGCCATACCAGTATTGCCTGAGGAAGCAGCAAGTGGGCATCTTCAGGAGCTGTCTATGCAGGCAAAGGGTGCTGTCTCCATTGGGGAATAGGCTCCCGAATGTCACATGCAGGTGTGTCACCTGACCAGGGGCTGGAATACCAGAATATAGCTGTCCTTATGGACCAGTGTCCAGGGGCTGTCAGGTCGCTTGCCCACACCAGACTTCAGCTTTATTTGCTGGTGGCATGTCACCTGGATGGCCTGCCTCCTCTGGGACACTGTCACTGTGAGGAGGGACTAGCAGGTGTGCCATGTCCTGCAACGAGAGAAAAGATTGGGTCTGAAAAAGCTTCCCATAGGAATAAGATGCCTAGTTTTCTCAAACTAAAAATCTGTGTTTACCTCCCCCCACATTAAGCAAGTTTCATCTGACCAAAAATAACCTGTTCCCTCAGAATAAAAGTCTGGTGTCCATGTTACCACTCAAAAATGTGTGCTGTGAATTTAAACCTATAAAGAAAGTTTCTATGGCCTAGGGTGGTGAAGTGGCAGTGGCCAGACTTCCGAACTTACAAGATTGAGGTCATGAATTTAATATTGTATGAAGCGAACTAGTTCATTCAAATTATGAAAGGTCAGAGGAGGACACATTATATTAGTGCTTCTTTTTAAATATATTTTTATTTATTCCCTTTTGTTGCCTTTGTTGTTTTACTGTTGTACTTATTTATTTTTTGCCTCCAGGGTCATTGCTGGGGGTCGGTGCCTGCACCATGCTCCTGGAGACTTTTTTTCCCTCTTTTGTTGCCCTTGTTGTAGCCTTGTTGTGGTTATTATTGTTGTCTTTGATATCGTTCATTGTTGGATCGGACAGAGAGAAATGGAGAGAGGAGGGGAAGACAGAGAGGGGGAGAGAAAGACAGACAGCTGCAGACCTGCTTCAACACTTGTGAAGCGACTCCCCTGCAGGTGGGGAGCCGGGGGCTTGAAATGGGATCCTTACACCCTCCTTGAGCTTTGTGCCGTGTGCACTTAACCGCTGTGCTACCGCCGGACTCCCTATCTTAGTATTTCATTCTCCCCAACCAGGTGCTTAAGCAGATGTGAGTTCAGCAAACTTGCACAATGAGTTTATTTTACAAGAGTCCCCCCGCCCCCAGCTATTTAACTTCAAACCAGGACACTGTCAGACTATATCTGTCAGTCAGGAAGTAAGGAAACAAGTAACTAAGGAATGAGAAAATATGTGCTAAAGTTGCCTGAGTTCCTAGCCAAAAAGTAAATTTAAAAAAATTATTTATTGCTTGACCCACTCACTCACATCAGATCATAACCCCCCGAAATATCCAACCCATGTGGGGGCTGGGGGAGGGATTTTGCCTTGTGGTATGTTTGTGTTGTGGTCCGGGAGGTGGTGCAGTGAAACAACTTTGGACTCTCAAGCAGGAGGTCTTGAGTTCGATCCCCGGCAGCATATGTGCCAGAGTGATGTCTGGTTCTTTCTCTCTCATCTTTCTCATTAATAAATAAATAAATTTTTAAAAAGTTTGTGTTATCTCAGACTTGCATATGGCCAGCGTGATTGATTCAGGTTTAGCCAGTGCCCAGTTCTACAGAATCAAATAAAATTATTGCTTCCTGCTTTTCTCCAGGACTTTAAGTCCATTCTTGGGGTCAATGAGTTGGTCTATCTCTAAAAATAGCTGGCATCACAAGTATCAGAGTGATGTACTGGTTCTCATTAATAAATAAACATCGGGAGTCAGGCGGTAGCGCAGTGGGTTAAGTGCAAGTGGCACAAAGCGCAAGGACTGTAGGGGAGTCGCTTCACAGGTGGTGAAGGTCTGCAGGTGTCTATCTTTCTCTCCCCCTCTTTGACTTCCCCTCCTCACTGTCCTATCCAACAACGACGACATCAATAACAACGATAATAACTGCAACAATAAGGGCAACAAAAGGAAATAAATAAGAATGATAAAAATAATCATCTCAGCCCATCATATTCTTCCTAGTGTCTTCCAATTGAGAAGCCTCTCATTTCTTCTTTTGTTTGTTTTGTCTTTTGCCTCCAGGGTTATAGCTGGGGCTCAGTGTCTGCACCATGAATCCACTGCTCCTGGAGGCTACTTTTTAATTTTTATTTATAAAAAGGAAACAAAGACCATAGAATAGGGGTACAACTCCACAGAATTCCCACAACCAGAACCCCGTATCCCATCCCCTCCCCTGATAGCTTTCCTATTCTTTATCCCTCTGGGAGCATGGACCCAGGGTCACTCTGGGATGCAGAAGGTGGAAGGTCTGGCTTCTGTAATTGCTTCCCCGCTGAACATGGGCGTTGGCAGGTGGATCCATACTCCCAGCCTGTCTCTCTTTCCCTAGTGGGGTAGGCTCCAGGACACATTGGTGGGGTTGCTTTTTCCCCTTTTGTTGTCCTTGTTGTTTTACTGTTGTTGTGATTTATTGTTGTTATTGATGTTGGATAGGACAGAGAGAAATGGAGAGAGGAAGGGAAGACAGAGGGGGAGAGAAAGACACCTGCAGACCTGCTTCACCACCTGTGAAAGGACTCCTCTGCAGGTGGGGAGTCCTGCTCCAACCGGGATCCTTAAGCTCCTCCTTGTGCTTTGCACCACATGCGCTTAACCTGCTGTGCGACTGCCTGACCCCCTACCTTTACCTGAGAGGCCTTGTCAGCACTTTGCTCAACTTTTCTGTTTACTGGTGATGATGTGTGGCGAGAAAATTGTCCTTCCTACCTTGCCATCAGATTGGCAGAGGACTTCTTGAAATTGAAAGATCAACTTGATTTTCCTTACAAGGTATTGGACAACTTGCATATGCGTGTAGGCATCAAAATGAACCAGCATCTTCATCTTTTAAAATCAAAATAACTTTTTTCTTATAATGAGGCTAGTGCACAGTAATTAAAGGAGATTAGAAAACACAGACAATTGGGAGGTGGCGTGGTGGATGAAACATCGGATCATTTGAGTTCAATCCCTACCACCATATGTGCCAGAGTGAAATGCTTGTTCTCTCCCCCGCCTCATAAATAAGTAAGACTATTTCCAAAAATATATATATTTATTTTCCCTTTTGTTGCCCTTGTTTTTCATTGTTGTTGTAGTTATTGTTGCTATTGATGTCGTTGTTGGATTGGGGGGGGAAGACAGAGGAGGAGAGAAAGACAGATACCTGCAGATCTGCTTCACCGCCTGTGAAGCAACTCCCGGGCAGGAGGGGAGCCGGGGGCTCGAACTGGGATCCTTAAGCCGGTCCCTGCGCTTCGCACCACCTGCGCTTAAGCCACCGTGCTACCGCTCAACTCCCGCCTAAGACTGTTTTTAAAAAGAGAACACAGACAAGGGCTGGCAAAACAGTTCATCTGTATAGTGTACCACGTTGCCATGGGCATGACCCAGGCTTGAGCCTGTCCCCCAACACATGGATGAGACTTTGCTGTTGCCTTGTCCTTCCTGTCTCTATCTGAAAAAGTCAGCCTAGAGCAGTGAAAACCTGGAGAAGGGAAAAAAAAAAAAAAAGAAAGAAAGAAAGAAAGAGAAAAGGAAAAGACGATACAGAGAAGTCAAAAGGGGAGATCCGTGATCCTATCAGAGACTCTGCGACCATCCTGCACGTGCTGTCGCGGGCATGAGCCTCTGGGTCCCCCGACGCGGTGCTCGTCCTTGTGAGCCGGGTCAGCACTTGGCAGACGGGTGCAGGTCCTCCCCCTCTGGGCGGACACGGCCCGCTGTCCCCAAACCAGGCCGCACCCCGTGCACTCAGCGCGAGGCTGTCCCGGACTCAGGCTGTGTGAGCTGCGTGGGACAGAGCCATGGCAGGCTGCCATTAGCCAGAGCGGTCACCGGACAGGACCCCCCCCCCCCCCCCCCCCCCGCGCCTGTGAGCGTCCACACACCTGCGGTCAAGGGCTACACACTGAACTCAGGAGAGCGCCGCTCCCCACCGAGCAACCGCCACACACCCGCACACCAAGCCCCGCATCCCGCGCCCAGAGCCCCGCCCACCGCACTGCGCACAAGCCCCGCCCACCACACCCGCTCCCCGCCCTCTGCGCCCAGAGCCCCACGAACGGGGCCTTGTACAAGCCCCGCCCACCACGCCCAGTCCCCGCCCTCCGCGCCCAGAGCCCCGCAAGCCGCGCTGCGAACAAGCCCCGCCCACCACGCCCAGTCCCCGCCCTCCGCGCCCAGACCCCGCCAGCCGCGCCCAGAGCCCCGCAAGCCGCGCGGCGAACAAGCCCCGCCCACCACGCCCAGTCCCCGCCCTCCGCGCCCAGACCCCGCCAGCCGCGCCCAGAGCCCCACTAGCTGCGTAACGAACAAGCCCCGCCCACCACACCCGGGTCCACCTTTCAGTCTCCTCCGCGCTTGCGCGACCGGAACCTCCGAGAAAGTTCCCGAAGCTGTGCCGGTCGTTTCCGGAGGCGCTTGAGTGTCGGAGACTTGGCAATCCCAGTGGCGCCGGCTTGTGACGAGGAGCTATGGCTTTGCTGTGTTATAACCGCGGCTGCGGCCAGCGATTCGATCCCGCGACCAACGCGGACGGTGAGGGACGCGACCCCAGACCTCCTAGCCCCGGCCCCTCAGCCCGCTCAGCCCCGGCACCCACCTCTCACGCCGCAGCACCCTCAGCCCCGGCACCATCCTCCTCCATCCGCTGCACCCTCAGCCCCGGCCCCTCGACCCCTCAGCCCCGGCACCACCTCACGCCTCAGCCCCGGCCCCTCGATCCCTCAGCCCCCGCACCACCTCACGCCTCAGCCTCGGGCCCTCAGCCCCGGCACCACCTCACGCCTCAGCCTCGGCCCCTCAGCCCCGGCCCCTCGACCCCTCAGCCCCGGCACCACCTCACGCCTCAGCCCCGGCCCCTCGATCCCTCAGCCCCCGCACCACCTCACGCCTCAGCCTCGGCCCCTCGATCCCTCAGCCCCGGCACCACCTCACGCCTCAGCCTCGGCCCCTCAGCCCCGGCCCCTCGACCCCTCAGCCCCGGCACCACCTCACGCCTCAGACCCGGCCCCTCGATCCCTCAGCCCCCGCACCACCTCACGCCTCAGCCTCGGCCCCTCGATCCCTCAGCCCCGGCACCACCTCACGCCTCAGCCTCGGCCCCTCAGCCCCGGCCCCTCGACCCCTCAGCCCCGGCACCACCTCACGCTTCAGCCCCGGCCCCTCGATCCCTCAGCCCCCTCACCACCTCACGCCTCAGCCCCGGCCCCTCGGGCCCTCAGCCCCGGCACCACCTCACGCCTCAGCCCCGGCCCCTCAGCCCCGGCCCCTCCTCCTCCATCCGCAGCACCCTAAGGCCCAGCACCCACCTCTCACACCACAGCACCCGCAGCCCCGGCACCTTTCTCCTCCATTCGCAGCACCCTAAGGCCCGGCACCCACATCTCATGCCGCAGCCCCACTCAGCCCCAGCCACACCTCCTCACTCCTCAGCCCCAGCACCACCTCCTCACTCCTCAGCCCCAGCACCACCTCCTCACTCCTCAGCCCCACTCAGCCCCAGCCACACCTCCTCACTCCTCAGCCCCAGCCTACACCTCCTCACTCCTCAGCCCCACTCAGCCCCAGCACCACCTCCTCACTCCTCAGCCCCAGCCTACACCTCCTCACTCCTCAGCCCCAGCCACACCTCATCACTCCTCAGCCCCAGCCTACACCTCACTCCTCAGCCCCATTCAGCCCCAGACCCACCTCCTCACTACTCAGCCCCATTCAGCCCCAGCCCCACCTTCTCACTCCTCAGCCACACTCAGTAAATACAAGTAAAGGCAGGCAAAGTGTGTAAAGTGCTCCATTTCTGCACCAATAACGAGCAGGGAGGAAGCAGGAGAGTAGCCCAAGAAGCAATGAAGGATCATGACCTCCCCCTTCCCATACACAGTTATTTGTGTGTGAGAGATAAAGACATAAGAAGCAAGGGGCCAGGTGGTGGCGCATCTGGTTGAATGCATGTTACAATGCACAAGGACTGGATTTCGGGCCCCTAGTCCCCACCTAAAAGGGAGAAAGCTTTGTGAGTGGTGAAGCGGTGATGCAGGGGTATGTCTAGTTAAATTTTGCACCTAGTCGGAAATAATGGTGTAGTAGTATTTGGTTTGTTGGTGGAGGGTGCATCTCCAGGGCTTTACTGCTCTAGACTGACTTTTAAAAAATGTTTGCTTATTATAGGATAGAGACGGAGAAATTGAAAGGGATGGGGAATATAGTGAAGAAGAGAGACAAGGACACTTGCAGACCTGCTTTATCACTTGCGAACGCTTTCCCCCTGCTGGTGGGGATCCTTGGTCCTTGCACATATAACGTGTGCTTCAACCAGGTGCACCACTGCCCAGCCCCTGGACTGACTTTCTTAGTGAGAGTTAGGGAAAGAAACCACAGACCCCAAACTTTTTTTTTAATAATCGTTTTGGATACAGCTAGAAATGAGAGGGAGCAGGAAGACACAGCACTACTACACCCCTTGTGAGGGTCCCCCCCTGCAGGCAGGGACTGGGGGTCTTGAACCCTAGGTCTTTGTGCGTTGTAACATGAGCACTCTTCCAGGTGCCACTGCCCCAGTGCTCAGAGATTCCTTCTTGTAGTGCAGCACGCTAAGTGAATTATTTTGTTGGGCTTGCATTTAGTTTTCTTTTTGTGCAATTTTACTGTCTGGCTTTAAAATTAGTCTGCCGCTGGTTAGCTTCATGAAATATGTTTTGAGATTTCCTTTATTTTGAAGAGTTTGAGAGGAGTAGGTATTTAGTCTTTAGAACTTTGGGTAGAATTTATTAATGAAGTCTTCTGGTACTAGGCTTTTATTTTGGGGGGAAGACTTGATTACTGTCTCACTTTACCTACTCATGATCAGTTTATTCATATTTTCTGATTCAGTTTTGGAATGTTCTGTATTTCTGTTTTGGGGAGATGTATATTTCAAAGAACTCTTAATTATCCAGTTTATTTCCATATTGATGTTTCATGTTTCTGTAATAACCTGTTTGTTACTCATATTTCTGAGTTTTCACTCTTTGAGTCTGGCAAAAGATTTGTATTTTTCATTTATCTCTCCAAAGAATCAACTCTTGGTATCATTGATTCTTTGTTATGTCTTCGGTCTTTCACTAATATTTACCCATTTGTTATTATTATACCTTTCTACTGAATTTTGGTTTCATCATTATTTGACTACCAGAATTCTCAATGGAGCTCAGGTGCTTGGGTAACAACTGCATTTTTCCTGGCAGTTTTATTATTTTTCTTCGTTTTTTTCTTTTTTTGATAGAAGATGAGAGAAGAGGGAGAGATGTATGCAACACTGCTTCAGTATGGATGAAGCTCCGTGCATATCTTCTCCCCCATTACAGGTGGAGACCCGGGCTTGAACCCAGGTCCTGGCACATGATGAATGTGCGGATCAGTCATGACCTGGCCCTATCAATTAAAAAAAAAAAATTATTTACTGGACAGAGAAGTCTAGAAGGAAAGGGGAGATTGAGAGGGAGAGATACCTATAGCACTGCTTCACCACTTCTGAAGTTTTCTCTCTGCAGGTGGGGGCCAGGGGCTTGCACATTGTAACAAGTGCACTCAATCAGGTGTGTTACTGCCCAGCCATTTGGTCCTATTTTTTTTTTTTTTAAATTTATATATTGGATAGAGACAGCCAGAAGTCGAGAGGGAAGGGGGTGATAAGAAGAGAGACACCTGCAGCCCTGCTTCACGACTTGCAAAGCTTTCCCCCTACAGGTGGGGACCATGGCTGGAACACTGGTCCTGTACATTGTAACGTGTGCTCATCCAGGTGTGCCACCTGCTAACCTACCTTCCTCACTGACTTTTTCCTTCTTAAGTGTAAACTGCTATGGCGTTTTATTTATTTATTCCCTTTTGTTGCTCTTGATTTATTGTTGTAGTTATTATAGTTGTTGTTATTGATGCCGTTGTTGTTGGATAGGACAGAGAGAAATGGAGAGAGGAGGGGGAGACGGGGAGAGAAAGACAGACACCTGCAGACCTGTTTCACTGCCTGTGAATTGACTCTCCTACAGGTGGGGAGCCAGGGGCTCGAACTGGGATCCTTACGCCGATCCTTGTGCTTTGCGCCACCTGAGCTTAACCTGCTGTGCTACCGCCCAACTCCCATTTTTGTTGTTTTCTTATTGCTAGGACTTTCACTGCTGCAGGCTGACTTTTTCAGAGAGAGAGAGACAGGTAATATATTACTTCAAGGTAATATAACATCACAAGTAGAATCAAAATCCCTTCAGAAGCCAGATATGGGTACATGGCAGATTACAACCCAGTGGATAGAAAATTGAAAGCCACTGTTGTTGAAAATTTAAAATAACTCAGAAGCAATTTAGTAAGCCCAGGAATAAAATTAGTAAGCAGTGGAGAACAAAGCTATGAATAAGAAGACAGAAGATCTGAAGTATGTGAATAACTCAACTAATGAGATTAAGAGTGCTACAGAACTGGAAACAGGGGCCGGGTGGTGGCACACCTGTTTGAGCGCGTGTATTATAATACTCAAGGTCCCAGGTTCGAGCCTCCTGTCCCCACCTGCAGGAGGAAAGCTTTGCGAGTGGTGAAGCAGTGCTGCAGGTGTCTGTCTCTCTCTATCACCCACTTCCCTCTTGATTTCTGGCTGTCTCTATCCAATAAATAAAGATAATAAAATTAAAAAAAAAATAACTGGAAACAGAATATAGCTAGTGGAGGAACAAATCAGAAAGCTCAAGGGTACAAACCTAGACATGATTCTCATGGAAGAGAAAGAAAATATATTTTAAATGAAAAAATGCTTCTGTGCCTTCCTTGTTGAGACCTTTGCCTATGGGGAGCACTTTATTCCTCTATAAAGGTCCCACATGTGATACTTTACTTCTTTGGTTGCATTGGCATCCCTTTCAGCCCTTTGTCTTCCCCCATCCCCTGTTTTCAAGTAGATACTTGGATCTTCCTGACATCCCCTTTGGTTTGCTCTGTGTTACCTGTGTGGTGCAGAGGTATGTTTCACTTTACTACCATTCTGTAGGTTTCACTCTTGGTATTCCTTTTGTGAAGAGTTGTTTGGTCAGGGAGAACAAAGCAAGAGATGCCCTGTGTTGCTATGTTGGTGATATCTGATCTGCTACAGTTTTAATGCATTGTTAAATTAAGTATGGTGTATCACACATCAAACTCATGCATTGTTACATTTTTAAGGAGAAATATCTGTATTTAGGAAAAAGAGTAAATATTATGCCTGAAGGAAATGATGTTTTCATTATAAAGCTTTCCTCCCCCCTTTGTTTTTGACCAGATGCCTGCACATACCACCCAGGAGTTCCAGTCTTTCATGATGCATTAAAGGTAGCAACTTGATTAACTTCAGTATATCTATATCTGTTTAGTATATCTTGAGCACGGTACTTACTAAATTTTTATTTTGTTTTTATCTTGATTTATATTTTTTTGACTTTTTAGTGACTTTGTTTTCATTAAGCAAATACTTCACTAAGTGTCAAGAAAGCAGAAGGTGACTCTTAAGGTCTTGATTTTCAGCAATAGATTGTTATATCTATCCCAGCTCTTTTTAAAAATTTATTTCTATTGCTACATGGGTTGTTGTTGGGATTCAGTGCCTACACAGTGCTCCTGAGAGATATTCCCCCCTCTTTTTGATAGAGACAAATTGAGAAGAAATGGGGAGGGAGAGAGGCAGAGAGACATCTGCCTTCCTACTTCACTGTTTGTGAAACTTCTCTCCTGCAGGTGGGGACCAGAGGTTTGAATCTGTCCTTGCACATGGTGATGTATGTGTTTTACCAGATGAACCACTGCCCAGCCCCCCCCCCCCTTTTTTTTTTTATCACAGCACTGGTTAGCTCTGGATTGTGGTGGTACTGGGGATTGAACTTGGGACCGGGACGTTAGGCATGAGATTCTGTTGCTTTATAGATGGTATAATGTCCCCATCCCCTAGATCGCAGTTTCTATATTCTAATTTGGAGGGGGAAATAACAGCATTTTATTGCTTATTAATCTCCATTTTTATGATGCCGTTGTCTAGTAAGCGAGCTCTTAATACAACTTGTGCATGCTTCAAGGTGTCACTCTCAGGACAGGGCAGATTTCTAAAAGGAAGAGAGGTGCCACCTGTTTTTCACCTGTCCTTTATGTTCTGGAGCATTAACAAAATAATAATGTTTGACCAGATTTTTTATGATATATATATATATATATATATATATATTTTTTTTTTTTTTACTGGAGCACTGTTCAGCTCTGGCTTATGGTGGTGTGGGGACTTGAACTTGGGACTTTGGAGCCTCAGGCATGAGAGTCTGTTTGCATAACCCTTATGCTATCTACCCTCTGTCCAAGTTTTAGATCTTTTAAAGTTTCTAATAACAACATATATATTTTGAGTATCTTAAAGTTTGGGAATGTGATTTGTTGACAGGGTTTTAGATGTTGTTCTGTTCTGGGGAACAAAAACTGTCATATTTAAATGTTGTTCATGCTTTTTAAATTATTTTTTTTATTTTTAAAATTTTTTTATTATTTCCTTTTTGTTGCCCTTGTTTTTATTGCTGTAGTTATTGTTGTTGTTATTGATGTTGTCATTGTTGGATAGGACAGAGAGAAATGGAGAGAGGAGGGGAAGACAGAGAGGGGGAGAGAAAGACAGACCCCTGCAGACTTGCTTCACCGCCTGTGAGGCAACACCCCTGCAGGTGGGGAGCCGGGGGCTCGAACCGGGATCCTTATGCCGGTCCTTGCACTTTGCATCATGTGTGCTTAACCCACTACGCTGTGGCCCGACTCCCAATGAATTTCTAAGTATACTTTCCAGGGAGTAATTGAAATTTTTGACATGTGACTATTAGATGGACATATCTAAATGAAAACATATATGAAGATAACAAATTTGTTACCTTGGTTAGTGTTTTTTTCGTTGGTTCTTCATTCTTAAAGGATTTTTTAAAAATAAATTTTATTGCTATTATTTTAATTTTACCACAGTGCTGCTTTACCTATTGCTATGGTGGTACTGGGAATTGAACATAGGGCATTAGAGCCTCAGGCATGAGTCTTTTTCATAACCACTGTGCTATTTCACCACCTGGTGAGCTCTTTTTATTTTTATTCTTCAGATAGTAGGTGAAAGGGAGAGACAGAGATGGAGGAGAAGTACATGTCAGTGCCTCACCACTCATAAAGCTTCCCCTGTGCTTGGTGTTCCTATGTGGTGGCCAGGGGCTTGGACCTGGGAGGGGGTGTGGGGAGGGTGTGTGGTGTGTTCTACCAGGTGAGCTATCATTATGTCTTTTTCTTCTTCTCTTAAACCAGAGCATTGCTCACCTCTAGCTGATTGTTGTGTTGGGGAATTGAACATGGGACCTGGTAGTCCTTTGGATAACCATTATGCTGCATCCTCAGGCCTCCTCTCCCCTTTTTTTTTTAAATTTAGTTATCACCATGTGAGAGAACCAGAGCATCACTCTGACATGTGATGTTGCTAGGGATCATACTTGGTACCTCACACTTTCAAGTCCAGTGCTCTAGCCACTATGCCAATTCCCAGCTTGCTAGTCTGCTTAATTTTCAGTGAGGAAAGCAACGTTCATTAGAGCAAGTTGAGATTTGACTCCTCACTTTAAAAAAAAAAAATTCTTTGTAAATTTTTGTGGGTAAGGAAACTGGTGCTATGAAAATATTTATTGAGGTGGGGTTGGAATTGAGGGTTCTATCTTGGGCTACTATGTTACTCCTCTTCTTTTTTCTTTTGTCATCAGAGTTATCACTGGGGCTCAGTGCCTGTATAGATCCACCACATGCATGATGATTTTTTTTTCTTTAATATAAGATGAAAGAGAGGGGAGATAGGAGAGACACCTGTGGGACTTGCATGCCTGAGAATACCGGGTTTCATTCCTGGCACTGCATGTGTTACGACATCTTTTATAAAATCAATGAATTTTTTTTTTTTTTGCCTCCAGGGTTATTACTTTGGCTTGATGTCTGCACTACGAATTCATTGCTCCTTGAGGCCATTTTTCTCATTTTGTTGCCATTGTTGTAGTTGTTATTGTTGTCATAGCTGTTGTTGTTGGATAGGACAGAGAGAAATGGAGAGAGGAGAGAAAGATAGACACCTGCAGACCCACTTTACTACCTGCAAAGTGACCCCCTGCAGGTGGGGAGCTGGGGGCTCGTCCTTAACACTGGTCCTTGCACTTCACACCATGTGCGCTTAACTCACTGTGCTACTGCCCAGCTCCCAATCAATGAATATTTTTTAAAAATGTTAACAGTAGCAAAATAAGGAATACCATAGCATTTAAATTAGAAAAAGCATATTAAGAGAAAAAGGCAATCCTTAAAAGACCAGTAGGGCTAGCAAGATAGCTCACATGGGTAGTGTGTCATGTGAATGATCCAAGTTTGAGCCTGGCCTCCCAGTGCACTGGAAGAAGCTTCAGTGCTATGGTTGTTTTCATCCTTTTGTCCCTCCCACATGCACTTTAGCCCTCTCCCTCTCCCTCTCTCTCTTCCTCCTTCCCTTCTTATTTGTTAGATACAAACCAATAGGGAAGGGCAAGACAGAGAGAGAGAGAGACAGACAGACAGACACCTGCAATACTGCTTCGCTGTTCATGAAGCTTTTCCCTTATAGGTGGAGATCAGGGACTTGCATCTGGGTCCTTGTACATTGTAACGTGTGGTCTACCAGGTTTGCTACTACCTGGCTCCCTTTTTTCTATCTGAAAAAGTCAGCCTAGGGTAAAGAAGCAGAGGATAAAGCATTGGGTTGTTAGGCACAGGTCCTGAGTTTGGAACTTGGCAGCACATGTATTAGAAAGATGTCTGGTTCTCTTTCTTTAATATTTCTCATTAACAAATAAAATAAATAAAGTATTAAAATAAAAAAGTATTAAAAAATTAAATTGTGTGGTAGTACCCATGTTGGGAAGATAGGAAATTATACCCATGTGGCACCAACCTTGTAAATCAACATTTCCTCTGTAAAGTGATAAAAAAAATTGAGCCCAGGCTGCTACTCATTGGTATTGCACATGTGGATTTATTCTGTGGGAAAACACTTAAAAAATAACATCAGGCTAGTGAGATAACTCAGCAGGGAGGGTGGCCTGTTTTGCCACTTGCACAAGCCAAATTCATGTTTGGTACACCATATGGGAGTGTTATGGATCTGTGGGAAGATCCAGTGCTGTGCTCTCTCTTTTTCTTTTTTGTCTTTTTTGTTTATTTTGTTTACCAGAGCATTGCTCAGCTCTGGCTCATGGTGGTGCGGAAGGATTGAACCTGGGACTTTGGAGCCTCAGGCATGAGAGTCTCTTTGCATAACCATTATGCTATCTACCCCTGCCCATTCTCTCTCTTTCTATACTTAAAATTTTCCATATATAACCAATGTTAAGTAAATTCTATATTTAAGGTTGTGATAATTGGTACATGTGTATCACAATTCAGAGACTAAGAGAAACACAAACCTGAAGTGATGAAAATGACATTACAGTCAGTGAACAATTGAAACAAGAAAAAACAAACAAAAAAATACTGTGCTTATATCAGATAAAGTAGACATGGAGATCAAAAAGATAATGAGACATAGATGGATTTTAATAATAAAGGAGTTAATGCAACAGGGTGACTTAATACATACACATTCAACACCAGAGTATCAAAATACATAAAGTGTAAGACACCTTCAGCACTTCTCTACTGCTTGTGAAGCTTCCCCTGCAGGTGAGGACCAGGGTTTTGAACTTGAGTCCTTGCACATGTTCTACTGCATAAGTCACCACCTGGCCCCCATATTACAGTTTCTATGTTTTTTTATGCTTTGTACAGAAAAGATTTAATCAGTGATCAGACTGTTCAGGCATAGAATGATTATTATTGAGGGATAACTATAAGTTCATTTAGAAATGGAGTTATTTTTTTTGATGTTTTTATTATTGAATAGAGATAGAAATTGATAGGGGAGGGGAATATAGAGAAGGGGAGAAACAGAGACACACCTACAGCAATGCTTCACCACTTGTGAAGCAACTTGGGTCATTGTACACTGTAATGTGTGCGCTTGACCAGGTATGCCACCACCTGGTCCCCAGAAATGGAGTTATTATCTCTTAATTTTTTGGCTCTTCGTTTTCCTTTAAAAATATATATCCTGGGGGTCGGGCGGTAACACAGCGGGTTAAGCGCATGTGGCGCAAAGCGTAAGGACCTGTGTTAAGGATCCCAGTTCGAGCCCCCAGCTCCCCGTCTGCAGTTGCTTCACAGGTGGTAAAGCAGGTCTGTAGGTGTCTGTCTTTCTCCCCCTCTCTGTCTTCCCCTCCTCTCCATTTCTCTCCTATCCAACAGTGACGACATCAATAACAACAGTAATAATAACCACAACAATAAAACAAGGGCAACAAAAGGGAAAATAAATATTTAAAAAATATCTATATATATCCTTTAAAATAAAAATATAAGACTTTTGGAAGCCTCAAATTCTTTTCTTATAAAGAGCTAGCTTTTTTTGTTTTTACCAGAAGAGCATTGGTCAGGTCTGGCATATGGTAGTACTGGACACTAAACCTGGGAACTTTGGTGTCTCAGGAATGAGTCTTTTTTTTTTAATAATTTTTTAAATTTTTATTTATTTATTGGATCGAGACAGCCAGAAGTCGAGAGGGAAGGGGGAGATAAGAGAGGAAGAGAGACACCTGCAGCCCAGCTTCACCACTTGTGAAGCTTTCCCCTGCAGGTGGGGACTGGGGCCTTGAACCTGGGTCCTTGTGCATTGTAATGTGTACTCAACCAGATGCGCCACCACCCAGCCCCGAAAATCTTTTCTTTTTCTTTCTTTTTTTTTTTTTTTTTTTTTTTTGCCTCCAGGGTTATTGCTGGGACTTAGTGCCTGCACTATGAATCCACTTCTCCTGGAGGCCGTTTTCCCCATTTTGTTGCCCTTGTTACTGTTGTCATTGCTGCTGCTGTTGTTGGACAGGACAGAGAGAAATCAAGAGAGAAGGGGAAGGGGCGGGGAGAAAGATAGACACTTGCAGACCTGCTTCACTGCTTGTGAGGCAAGCCTTCCACCCCCCAAGGTGGGAAGCCGAGGACTTGAACTGGGATCCTTATGCTGGTCCTTGGCACTTTGAGCAGTGTGCGCTTAACTTGCTGCACTACTGCCCGGCCCCCATGAAAGTCTTTTTGTATCACTCTTATTTCCACAGCCCAGTCAGTACTAGTATTGAAAACAGAATAATTTCTAGTTTCCTGTCTTAAAGTGCTTTTAAAAAAAATCTTTATTATTGGATAGAGATAGATAGAAATTAAGAGGGGAGAGGGAGATAGGGAAAAAGACAGAGACACACCTGCAGCCCTGTTTCACTGCTTGTGAAGCTTTCCCCCTGTAGGTGCGGACCAGGGACTTGAACCTGGGTCCTTGTGCGCTGTAATGTGTGTGCTTCACCCGGTGCACTACTGCCTGGCCCCTCTTAATGTAGTACTTTCATGTTGTGTTATAACACAAGTCACTTTTGATGCTGGTGAACTTTTTTGGTAATTATTTTGCCAATGGGACTTTGCTGGGGCTTCATCCTTTCATGACCTACCACTTCTAGTGGTTTTCCCCTCCTCTTTTCTTTTTCTAGCTAGGTAGCTGGAGGGAGGGAGGGAAAGGATAGACATCACAGCATTGCTCCACTAACTGTGATGGTTTCCCTTTGCATGATGCTTCCTTATGGTGGCTGGGGACTTGAATCTGTGTCCATGTGCATGGTAAATGCTCTTCCCAGTTAGCTATTTCCTAATTCCCTAATTTTTTTTTAACAAAAGACCAAAAATCAGTAGACTAGATGAATCCATTTCTAACACTATGAAATTTTGAAGTTTATATATTTACATGTGACTTGAGTGTTTAAGCAGGTAAGTAGAGTGTTTTTGTTGGTTATGGTTCTCATGGAATTACAGCTTACAGTTTGTTTGCTTTGTAGGGTTGGTCTTGCTGCAAGAGAAGAACAACTGATTTTTCTGATTTTTTAAGTATTGTGGTAAGTATTGCTTCTTCCCCTAAATTATCTCCTGAGAAATGTGTATTATGGGTAGCTCAGATATGAGGGATCTAGAGCATCTTTTGACTTGTCCTGATTAACTTGCATAGTACCTTACCCCTAAAATGGAGTTCCCCTCCCTCTTGTAGACTTTTAGAAAAGGAATATATATGTGTTTTTGAGATTAAACTTTAAATATAGTGATAAACTATTTGTCATGTGAAGTTTGCTCTTGATGTTGATCATCAAAAAACATCCAGAGGAGGGGCCTGGGAAGTGGTTTACCCAGTAGAGCACACACTTTACCACATGCAAAGACAAGTGTTTGAGTCCCTGGCTACCTCACAGGAGAACCTACATTGGCAAGCTTCACAAGTGGTGAAGCAGTGCTGTGGTGTGTTGTAGCTGGGTCACTCCTCTGCCTTTCAACCTCTTATCTGTCCAGGACAAAAGCCCAGATAACCCCCCTCCTCTAAAAGTGGAAGCACATAAGAATGAGGACAAGATCAGCCTCTGTCTGAAAGACACAATAATATTTTGCCTGGGGCCATGGAATCTTGAACCCAGAACACCCCCCCGCCCCCGGAATCCCTGGTGGCAAGGGGGAAATATCCAGAAGGAAGGTGGTAGGCAAGAATTCAAAGCATTTTCAGCTGAGAAAAATTTAAAACAATTTTAAATTAAATCTAAGATACTATCAAGATGTACAATTACTTTGTATGCCCTTAAGAAAGAAAACTAGGGTTGGGGAAAATAGAACAGACTTTAATGCATGAGGCACTAGCGGTCCCAGGTTCAATTCCTGGCCCCAATGTTAGCCAGAGCTGAGCAGTAAAAAGAAAATTAAAGCTATTAATTAAATGACATGCCCTTGCTTTTATGATTTCAGAAATGTTAAAATGTGTGTATCACTCCATGGAACCTGGAAAAGGTAGCTAGCATTTATTGAATGTTTACCATCTGCCAGATGTTTCAAGTATTCTGTTATTTAATCCACAACAAAAAAAAAAAAAAGATTTCTTAAGTACCATTACTGGTTGATGAGATTGGGTTTTTAAAAGGCTGAGTGATTTACTCAAGGTCATACAGTCAGTAAGAGAACTGGGGCTTAACATTAGGTCTTTTTGAGTAAAAGATTTGTAGACTTTGGTTTATACCTTCAGAATTTGTTTTCTATAAATTCATGATGTATGTCACACATACATAGGTGCTTGCCAAATATAATTCTTTTAACAGCTTAACTGTAGTGTTAATTGCATGACTCAGTTCCATTACAAACACAGAAAACCTGACAGCCTACTTTTAGCTTCTTAAGTCAGTGTGATAAAAGTGGAGAAAATGTTCAGTAGACCTTAGTAGTTAAGAATTAAGAAGCAGTATTTGCATCATGGCACATGAAGAGATGGTAAGGTAAGGTAACCGAGTATATGTTTTACTAACAGGGCTGTACAAAAGGGAGGCATAATAGTGAGAAGCCACCTGAGCCGGTGAAACCTGAAGTCAGGACTGAGAAGAGAGAACTATCTGAATTGAAACCCAAATTTCAGGAGCACATCATCCAAGCCCCTAAACCAATAGAAGCAATAAAAAGACCAAGGTAACCTCATACAGTTGCATTTTTTGTCATACTTGAGTAATAACATTCATCTTGAGTATTCATATTTTTATTTATTGGGTAGAGACAGAGGGCAAAAGACAGACATGGGCTGTGCACATGGCAGAGACCACAGTACTTCTCCACTTAGCCCTGCAGATGGGGATGGGACAGGGACTTGAACCTAGGTCCTGACACACTGTAACGTGTGCTCAACCAAGTATGCCACCACTTCTTCCCCTTGGTTATTCTTTCATATGATTTTATGTAAAAACTTTTTAATAGTGTTGGTCAACTTAAACCATTTGGTTTTCATTAAATGCATCTTTATTATTAAGATGTCTGAAAACTCTTAATCTCTTTATTACTGATGAATTTTTAAAGTGTTTGATTTAGATGGCATCTGTTCAAGTACTAGTAAAATACCTTTTGTTTACCTTATGGTAGAAGATGCAGATTCTTCATCCTTACCTTCTGATTTCTATTTTACATTCCCACACATGCCTGTTGGGTGTCACTCTTTTACCAGATCTTCATTTGGTAGTATTGTAGAGATACAAGGACATAGATTTGTATGTGCTTTGGTAGCTTTCTCATCAAAGACATAGTGTGAATAATTTATAATTTCTGTTATTCATTGATTTTTAAAGCTCCTTTTTAGGGGGTTGGGCGGTAGCACAGCAGGTTAAGTGCACATGGCGTGAAGCGCAAGGACTAGCGTGAGGATCTGGGTTCGAGCCCTCGGCTCCCCACCTGCAGGGGAGTCACTTCACAAGCGGTGAAGCAAGTCTGTAGGTGTCTGTCTTTTTCTTCCCCTCTCTGTCTTCCCCTCCTCTCCCATTTCTCTCTGTCCTATCCAACAATGATGACATCAATAACAACAGTAATAACCACAACAATAATGATAAAAAAAAAACCAACAAGGGGGAAAAAATAGCCTCCGGGAGCAGTGGTGCAGGCACTGAGCCCCAGCAATAGCCCTGGAGGCAAACTAACAAACAAACAAAAAAACTCTTTTGCCAGAGGGGAAGGGGAGCTAGGGAAAGGGGTAGAGATACCTGTAGAGCTTGCTTCACCTCTCATAAAGCATATTCCATACAGGTCCTTTATGTGCGCTTAACCAGGTGCACCAGCACCTGGCCCCTTCATTCTTTTTTTACATCAAGTCAGAGGTGAGAGCACTGCTGAATTGTGGTGTGTGGTGGTGCTCACATGCAAGTCCTGTACTCTCTAATGTACTGAGATATCTTCCCAGTCCTTGTGTCTTAATTTTTAAAAATATTTTATTTTCCCTTTTGTTGCCCATGTTTTCCTTTGTTGTAGTTATTATTATTGTTGTTATTGATGTCGTCGTTGTTAGATAGGACAGAGAGAAATGGAGAGAGGAGGGGAAGACGGGGGAAAGACAGACACCAGCAGACCTGCTTCACTACTCTGCAGATGGGGACCTGGAGGCTCGAACCAGCATCCTTATACTGGTCCTTGCTTTGATCCATGTGCGCTTAACCCGCTGCGCTGCTGCCCGACCCCTATGCCTTTATTTGTTAACACTTGAGTTGCCTTTCTTGAATTACATATACAACACTTTAGCCACTATGAATTATCAGGGGACATAGTTATCACCAATTTAAAAAAAAATTAATGAGAGCGAAGGAAGGAACTAGAGCATCATGTAGTCCAGGAGGTGGCACAGTGGATAAAGCGTTGGACGCTCAAGGTTGAGGTCCTGAGTTTAGTCCCCAGCAGCACATGTACCAGAGTTCTTTCTCTCTTTCTTTCTCTTTAATAAATAAAATCTTAAGAAAAAAAAAAATTAAAAACTAGAGCATCACTTTGGTCATGTGATACCAGGGAACAAATTTAGGTCCTCATTCTTACAAGTCCAACAGTTTATAACTGCCACTTCCCAGGCCTGGTTACAGAGTTTTTAATCCTACTAAAATTGCCTTGTCAAGCAAGTGTATCTGAATTCATAGGTATTTATGCCACTGTCCACAAAAAGTGAATTACCTCTGCTCTTATTACATGGATTGATTTAGTACCCAGTCACTGCCTATTTGTTATGTGCTTATTAATATTTTACTTGGGTATAGAATGTAAAAGGAATGCATAGTCCCTGCCTCAGTTACACATCTTGACAGCCTTGGATTTCTAGTTGTTACATTCTTCTTTCTTAGCCCTACTTAGTTATAAATTAATATGCTGACAATATCGTAATTTAAGGCTTGATGCTATAATAGCAGAACCTTTTCTGTAAAATATAAATAAGTTACTAACAGCGCTTGACTTCTTGATAAATAAGCATATTTTGAATATGGAGATACTTTGGTGTATCATTAATGGTAATAGAATCAAAATTCTCCAGCCCTGATGAACCAATGACAAATTTGGAATTGAAAATATCTGCCTCTCTTAAACAAGCACTTGGTAAGCTTAAACCATCATCAGGGAATGAAGAAGATAAGAAAGGTAAGATTTTGCTCTTTAATTTTTTTCCTGTACTTTTAATCAGTCACCTAGAACACAGAATCAGTAGTTTCCTGAATTACATGTATGAAGCACATTGTTGCAAAGAACTTAAATTATCTTTTTTAAATGCTAGTAATACCACAGGATGAATATGTGGTTTATTCTGTTTTCATAGAAATCTTTTAATGAAACTTTTCTGTGATTGCTGAGTTAAATTTCTTTGTTATCCAGCATTCTCTGAATTAAACTTGATATCATGGGAGGATAGCACTCACTTTTTCTAAGGATAAGATGTGTGTTCTACCGGGCCTGCCAACACCCATCCCACGGATCAGATAGTAAAAATAATATAGCAGTGAAAATGTGCATCTTCATTTGGGATGTGATATGAAAAACCTAATCACAATAATTTTTTTTTTTTTAGATCTTACTTATTTATTAATGAGAAAGATTAAAGAGAGAGAAAGAACCAGACATCATTCTGGTACATGTGCTGCCAGGGATTGAACTTAGGACCTCATGCTTGAGAGTCCAATGCTTTATCCAGTGTGCCATCTTCCTGACCACAATAATTGGTTTCTCATTACATGAATTTGTTTATTTTTTTTGCAGAGTTAGAGCCTCTCACACTGTTTTTTTTTTTTTAAGGGAATATATTTTTTAAAGATTTTATTTATTTTATTAATGAGAAAGATAGGAGGAGAGAAAGAGCCAGACATCACTCTGGTACATGTGCTGCCGGGGATTGAACTCAGGACCTCATGCTTGAGAGTCTAGTTCCTTAGCCACTGCGCCACCTCCTGGACCACACTGGGTATTTTTTTAAATTCATTTATTTTAGCTTCTTAAATCTATTGCCTGGAGGGTGCCTAGAAGATTGCATTGCTTAAAATTATTTTAAGTTTTTAAGGATTTATTTATTTTTACTTGATTGTAATAATGTCTTTTTTTTCTTTAAAAAATAACAAGTCACCTAAAATCTTCGACCAGAGAGACGAGAAATAACTGGTTGCATCACTGCATAAGACACAGCTCTACGTAAAGAGCATTCAGATTTATTTATGTATTTATTCCCTTTGTTGCCCTTGTTGTTTTATTGTTGTAGTTATTATTATTGTTATTGATGTTGTCATTGTTGGGTAGAGAGCAGTGGAGAGAGGAGGGGAAGACGGGGAGAGAAAGACAAGACACCTACAGACCTGCTTCACTACCTGTGAAGCGACTCCCCTGCAGGTGGGGAGCCGGGGGCTCAAACTGGGATCCTTATGCTGGTCCTTGTGCTTTGTGCCACCTGAGCTTAACCCGCTGCGCTACCACCTGACTCCCATTAAGATTTATTTTATCACATGTGACAGAGAGGGAGGGAGGGAGAGAGAAGCCAGGGCACCAGTCTGGTACATATGGTGCTAGGGATTGAACTGGGGGCCTCAGACACTACCAGTTGAGTTATTTACCCAGTCATCCTAAAATTACTTCAAAAATTTTAAATATTACTATTTTTTTTTATTTAGAATAAATTTTCAAGTCTGTTTTATGGAAAAAAAAATAACTTGTTAAGAATGGATTTACAGAGAGGTAGGACAGTAGTGTACATGGTAGAGAACACACATTACCATGTGCAAGGACCCGGGTTCAAAGCCCTGGTCTTCATCAGCAGGGGGAAAGCTTCCTAAGTGATGGAGTAGTGCTGCAGTTTCTACCCCCCACCCCCACTCCCAGTTTGTCTGTCTGGAAAGAAAGAAAAAAATGGCTGCTAGAAGCAGTCGATAGTTACTCAGGCACACAGCCCAGTGATAACCTTAGTTAAAAAAAAAAAAAAAAAAGATTTGCTTTACAGTTTAGTGTTCTGTTTCGTCTCAGGTGTGCAAGCCCTGTGTTCTACCATCTTACCTTCCCCAGCACTTCCTTTTTTGATGTGGTATACTAGAGAGAGCTCAGGGTCTCACACACCTCTGGCCCAGCTTTAGTGTTCCGTTCATGGGACTGGGCTTGTCTTTGTTGAATGACAGACAACAATGCATGCAACACAGGTGCTAGACTGCTGATCCACATCCCCTGCCCCTTTTTTAAATCTCTGGGCTTTGTGCCTATGCTGTTCTGCTCCCAGAGGATGGCCTCTCCCTATAGAGCATGAGACACAGGCACTGCCATGATGCTCTACCACTCAGGAAGCTTCCCCTGTGTTCTCTCTGCATGATGCTCCCATGTGGTGGCTGGGGACTCCAGCACAAATCCTCAGGATAGTAAAGTGTGTACTCTACCAGGTTAGCCCTCCTCTGGTGCATATTTACTTTTTAAAAAAATTCACATCATTTATTTTAGGTAGGGCCAGGTAGAATGGTAGAGAGACCACAGCACCAGTGCTTCATTCAGTGCAGTGCAGCATGGCTGTAGCCTGGGCTGTGCACGTGGCAGAGACCACAGCACCGGTGCTTCATTCAGTGCAGTGCATTGCAGCATGGCTGTAGCCTGGGTTGTACACGTGGCAGAGACCACAGCACCGGTGCTTCATTCAGTGCAGTGCATTGCAGTATGGCTGCAGCCTGGGCTTTACACGTGGCAGAGACCACAGCACCGGTGCTTCATTCAGTGCAGTGCAGCATGGCTACAGCCTGGGCTGTGCACGTGGCAGAGACCACAGCACCGGTGCTTCATTCAGTGCAGTGCAGCATGGCTGCAGCCTGGGCTGTGCACGTGGCAGAGACCACAGCACCGGTGCTTCATTCAGTGCAGTGCAGCATGGCTGCAGCCTGGGCTGTGCACGTGGCAGAGACCACGGCACCGGTGCTTCATTCAGTGCATTGCAGCATGGCTGCAGCCTGGGATGTGCACGTGGCTGTGTGCTATTCAGGGGTGCTCTCACTGACCCCTACTTGTTTTTTTTCCTCATCACTGATAGGGCTTCTTCTCCTGGACTTCATGCTGTATGATTTTACTACTTTGGGTTTACTTTTTTTTTTTTTTTTTTGATGGTGAAAGGCAGAGGGAGAGTAAGAGGGACAGAGAAGGAGGAGACACACCTCAGTACTGCTTCACCATTGGTGAACTTTCCCCATTTTGGTGCTCCCAGTTGGTGGCCTGGGGCTTGGGCTGTACCAGGTGATCCATTTCTGACACACCTTTGGATCATATATGCATGTTCTGCATAACTGTAGAGCCACAACCCTGGTTCCTAAATGAGTTCAATGTGATTTCTTTTTCATTTCAGAAGAAGACAGTGATGAAATTAAGATTGGTACCACATGTAAAAATGGAGGGTGTTCAAAGGTATATATATATATATATATATATATATATATGTATGTATATGGTAAAATTTGTGTTGTGTCATGGAAGCATAATTTTATTTTCATTTTTAACCAGAGCACTGCTCAGCTCTGGCTTATGGTGGTGCAGGGGATTGAACCTGAGACCTAAGAGCCTCAGGCATGAGAGTCTTTGCATAACCATTATGTCTGTCACCCCATAGCTGAGCAGTGTGATTTAAGTTCAGCAAAGGCTGGTTTCCTATTTTGTGTTGAACATTTTCTAATGGACCAGGAGCTGTGAACATGGAGAAGAGAGTCTGAAGAACAACATGTCTGATAGAAATAGGGGGAATAGATAGGTTTGACTACATGGTATTTGCCAGCCATTGTTAAGTAAACCTCCTCTTGTGCTGTAAGTATAGTTTGGGGTGGGCAACAAATTGATAACTATCATGAATCCAGATAGATATGGAGAAAATAAAGCAAATCAGGAGTAAAAGTGTCAGGAGCCAGGCAGTAGTGCAGCAGGTTAAGCGCACGTGGTGCAAAGCGCAAGAACCGGAATAAAGATGCCGGTTCGAGCCCCTGTCTCCCCACCTGCAGGGGAGTCGCTTCACAAGTGGTGAAGCAGGTCTGCAGGTGTCTGTCTTTCTCTCCCCCTCTCTGTCTTCCCCTCCTCTCTCCATTTTTCTCTGTCCTATCCAACAACAATGACATCAATAACAACAGTAATAGCTACAACAATAAAACAAGGACAACAAGGGAATAAATAAATATAAAAAAAAAAACGGAGTAAAAGTGTCAATAAATCATAAATGCAAAGACCATAGCAAGTGAGTAGTGTGCTCTTGGAATAGATATGGGAGGACATGTTAGAGGCTTTACAGCTTTGCCGCTCAAGGAATAATGAGAAAGGTCATTGGGACGTAGTGAAAGGCTTTTTTTTTTTTTTTAATTTATTGGGATTAATGATATACAGTTGTTAGTATAGGTGTAAAATTCTCAGCTTTCAAGGGGCCAGGCAGTAGTGCACCTGGTTAAGTGCACACATTACAGTGCACAAGGACTCTGGTTCAAGCCCCTGGCTTCCACCTGCAGTGAGAAAGCTTCATGAATGATGAAGCAGGGTTGTAGGTATCTGTCTCTTTTCTCTATCTCTTCTTCTCAATTTCTCTGTCTTTATCCAACAACAACACAAATTTTTTTTTCTCA
The DNA here is from genome assembly GCF_950295315.1 of Erinaceus europaeus. NCBI lineage: Eukaryota > Metazoa > Chordata > Mammalia > Eulipotyphla > Erinaceidae > Erinaceus > Erinaceus europaeus. The sequence goes on along the minus strand of NC_080164.1, from coordinate 185,556,282 downwards.
GTTTCCTGCTAAACACTCCCACCGATAGCCTAGGCCCTCCTTAAACATTGTGTACCAGGACCTGAAAGTACACCCCCCCACACACACACCTAAAGTCCTTTACTTTGTTGCAGTGTACCAAACCCAGTCCAAGTCTTGCTTTGTGTTTTTCATTCTGTTCTGTTTACAAGTGAGATCATCCCATACTCATCTTTCTCTTTCTGGCTTATCTTACTTGAAATGATTCCTTCAGGCTCCATCCAAGATGAGGTAAAGAAGGTGAATTCACTATTTTTAATAGCTAAGTAGTATTCCATTTCATTCAGACCACAGCTTTCTCAGCCACTCATCAGTTGTTGGACACCTGGGTTGCTTCCAGGTTTTGGCTATTATAAATTGTGCTGCTATAAACATAGGTGCACACAAATCTTTTTGATGGGTGTGTCTGGTTCCTTAGAATATATTGCCAGGAGAGGAATGGCAGGGCCATAGGGTAGGTCCACTTCTAGCCTTTTGAGAGTCTCCAGACTGCCCTGCACAGGGGTTGGAGCCATTTACATCCCCACCAGCAGTGCAAGAGGGTTTCTTGCTGAATTGGGTGAGCTCTTTATATATTTTAGTTATTAGCCCTTTTGTCGGGCTAGCTTCTCGGGTGGGAGAGAGAGACGACCGGGGACTCATGGCTGAGTGGTACGCAGTTCAGTCTTTATTCATGTGGAACGCAGCGCAGTCTAAGCTATCTCTAATCACAATCTTGTCCTTATATATCCTGAGGCGGAAGAGTCAGGTCTGAAGAGGATGTACGTAGGATAGGGGGTGGGGAGAAGGAAAAGCGTGCAAAACAGTGAGGGTTAAACCAATGCCCTGGAGGCAGGGCGGTGCTTAGTTAACAGTGGTTATGTAAATAGAATACAGTGTTAAGCAGGGGGGATTAAACCAATGAAATAGAAGGGTCTTAGAAGCAGAATTTAGAAGCAGACCAACAGCCCTTTGTCTGATGTATGGCTTATAAAGATCTCCCATTATTTAAGGAGTCTGTTTGTTGGTAGTTTCTTTTGCTGTGCAGAAGCTTTTTAATTTGATGTAGTCCCATTGGCTTATTTTTGCTTTAGTCTTCCTTGCAACTGGATTTATATCATTAAAGGTGGTTCAGGAGGAGGTAGGAGTGGTAGCTAAGAAATTGACAGTCAGGTACACAACTGTCTTATAAACAATTTTCCTAGTGATTTGAAGAAAAAAAAATCTGTTGGCTCAGTAAAATAACTCAAATGAATAATGTGTTTTAACATGTGAGAAGTACAGGTTTGAGCCTGGCCTCTGTTGCATTTAAGGAAGCTTTGGCTCTGTGGGCTCTTTCTTACTTTGTCTCTATCTTAAAAAAGAAAAAAAAGTTAAAGTTTGTTACATAAAATCTGCTAGAGATCATGAGAACTATTAGCAAATTGAAGTGAGATCATTTTTTTTTTTAATTTATAAAAAGGAAACGTTGACAAAACCATAGAATAAGAGGGATACAACTCCACACAATTCCCACCACTACAACTCCGTATCCCATTTCCTTCCCTGATAGCTTTCCTATTCTTTATCCCTCTGGGAGTATGGACCCAGGGTCACTGTGGGATGCAGAAGGTGGAAGATCTGTTTTCTGTAATTCTTCCTTTTCTTTCTTTCTTTCTTTCTTTCTTTCTTTCTTTCTTTCTTTCTTTCTTCTTTTTAAAGATTTTATTTATTTATGAAGACAATAGGGGTGTGTGTGTGGGGGGGTGGGTGGTGAACGGAACCAGACATCACTGTACTGGGGGTTAAACTTGGGACCTCATGCTTGAGTGTCCAATGCCTTATCTACTGTGCCACCTCCTGGACCACTGCAGTGAGAGATTTTCAAGTCAAATTAACATGTTTTTATGATAGACTACATGTGAGTGGAGGAAGAGTCGTAACTCAAGAGGATTTATATAGAATTTTGCTGTGGGAGATTGAGTGGGTGTGGTGCCATCTAAGAAGATAGGTAGGAGAAGAAGTGGCCTGGGGATAGAAGGATCACTTGGGCTTATTTGCTTATCAACTGTCAGTAGGACTAACATATCAAGTACTTATGAATTGTAAGAGGGATGTAGAGAGCATTCTGTTTTCTATACTTACTTGTAGGTAGGTGGTTGCTGTAGATACCAAAATTGAGAGAAAGTACACTGATAACATCTCTGCCTTCAGCTACTGCAGCAGGGATCCAAAACTTTGGAAGCAAATCCTAGAGAGACATGTATATGTGCATGCATGTGCAGGTCTGCAGCTTATTTGACTCTTCCTAGGGATTAAAAATGTTGTTCTAGAAGTTCTAAAATTTTTATGTTAGAGTATCCATATTAACTCATAATGCCTGTGGGGGGTTTACTGCACACAGAATCACATTATAGCTGTATTTCCATTGTGTACTTTTAATCTCTTGTTTCAATATTGCTCTGAAAGTGTCTTATATATCCTATTCCTTACCTTTTTACTAATTTTTTTTTTTAAATGGGAAACTGAGACTTAAATATATCAAATCAAAAAAAAGGGGGAGATTATTTTTCACTACTTATTTGAATGGCTGGGGCGAATTTACCAATATGCTAGGTAATTTTTGCTTCTTGAGCATTTTATTTTTATTTATTTATTTATTTATTTTTTAACTACCACTATGGTTATCACTGGGCCTCAGTGCTGGCAGTATGAATCCACTGTTCATGGCAGCCATTTTTTTCTTTTTATCTGAAGAGACAAATTGACTTGGCATGGGGACAGAGAGAGAGAAAGAACTTGTGACCGTCCTGCAGGTGGGGGCTGGGGCTCAAACCTGGGTCCTTGCACATGGTAAAGTGTGTGCTCGAGCAGGTGTGCCACTACCTGACCCTAGACATCGCCATAGTTTATGGAGGTCACCACTATTACAGATACTTGTAAGATGTAGTGATACTGAGATATCTGGCTAATTTTTCTTTTGTCTCATTTAGACATACCAGGGTCTACAGAGTTTGGAAGAAGTCTGTGTGTATCATCCTGGAGTACCTATTTTCCATGAAGGGTAACGTATGCATGACTAGTTAAAGCTTTATGATAGAGGTTAGAGAAGTGGTTTTTTTTTTTTTTGGTGGGTCTGTGGTTTATTAACAGGACTCTGGGTGGGGGCGGCTACTCGTTCTCCTCGCTGCGCAGCCTGGCGTTGGGGTTGGTGACCCTGATGGCCAGCTGGGCCGCCCGCTCCACGATGGCTTTGCGGTTCTTGGAGGAGACGTTGTGGGCGATCTCTGCGCAGTAGGACTTGTTGCACATGAGCAACACCTCCAGCTCCTTGACGTTGTGCACCAGGAACTTGCGGAAGCCGCTGGGCAGCATGTGCTTGGTCTTCCTGCTGCTGCCATAGCCGATGTTGGGCATCAGGATCTGCCCCTTGAAGTGGCGCCGCACGCGGTTGTCGATGCCCCTGGGCTTCCTCCAGTTCCTCTTGATCTTCACATAGCGGTCCGACTGGTGCCAGATGAACTTCTTGGTCCGCTTCTTGACGATCTTGGGCTTCACGAGGGGTCTGAGGGCCGCCATGATGCTGAGCAGCAGATGGACGACACCTCCGTAGGCAGTGCCGAGGAAGAGAGGAGGGCGGGGCGCAGGGGCTGATGGGACTCAGAAGTGTTTTTAAATAGGGTTTGCTGTGCTGTTCTAGGAGGCATTTTATTTTCTTGTCATGTACTCTTGAAAGTCATCATTTTACACATAACAGACTGAATCCAGATTATAGCTAAGTGGGTGTTGTGATTTTTTTTTTTTTTTAATTTTTTAAATATTCTCTTTTGTTGCCCTTGTTATTTTATTGTTGTAGTCATTGTTGGATAGGACAGAGAGAAATGGAGAGAGGAGGGGAAGACATAGGAGGAGAAAAAGACAGACACCTGCAGACCTGCTTCACTGCTTGTGAAGCGACCCCCTTGCAGGTGGGGAGCCAAGGCTTGAACTGGGATTTTTACGCCAATCCTTGTGCTTTGCGCCACCTGTGCTTAACCCGCTGTGCTACCACCTGACTCCCTTTTAAATTTTTTATTACTGATAGGTTTATCACTGGGGCACGGTGCTGACACTACAAATCCACTGCTCCTGGCAGCCATTTTTTCCTTTTATTAATTAGATAGCCCAGAGAGAAATTAAGAGAGGCTCGGAGATAAGAGGGTGAGAAAGAGACCTGCAGACCTAGTTCACTGCTTGTGAAGCAGACTCCCTGTAGGTGGGGAGCAGAGGCTTGAACCAGGGTCCTAGTGCTTGGTAATATGTGCCCTTAACCTAGTGTGTCACTGTCTGGCCTCTGGTGTGATTCAAACCTCATCTTTCATAGTTCAGTCTGGTGCATTTTTTGTTAGTTTCTGAATATATATATATGCCTTGGATGTTGCAAGACATTTACAGTTTTGGGCTTTGAATCACTTAAGACAGCACCAGAAGCTTTTTTCCACAACCTCAGTCATGAACCTTCTTCTTTTTTTTTTTTTTTTTTAATTTTTTAAAATTATTATTACTTATTTTCCCTTTTGTTGTCCTTGTTTTTTTTTTATTGTTGTTGATGTTGTTGTTAGATAGGACAGAGAGAAATGGAGAGAGGAGGGGAAGACAGGGGGAGAGAAAGATAGACACCTGCAGACCTGCTTCACTGCTTGTGAAGCAACTCCCCTGCAGGTGGGGAGCCGGGGGCTTGAACTGGGATCCTTATGCTGGTCCTTGCCCTTTGCCCCATGTGCACTTAACTGCTGCACTACCGCCCGACTCCCAGTCATGAACCTTCTCTTGTCACCTCCTTCCCTCTCAGTTTCTGGCTTTCTCTATTCAGTAAATAAAGATAATTGAAACAAAAATGTAGAGAGTTGGGCGGTAGCGCAGCGGGTTAAGCACACGTGGTGCAAAGCGCAAGGACCAGTGTAAGGATCCCGGTTCGAGCCTCTGGCTCCCCACCTGCAGGGGAGTTGCTTCACAGGCTGTGAAGCAGGTCTGCAGGTGCTACCTTTCTCTCCCCCTCTCTGTCTTCCCCTCCTCTCTCCATTTCTCTCTGTCCTACCCAACAATGACAACAATAAAACAACAAGGGTAACAAAAGGGATAAATACTAAAAAAAATTTAATGTAAAAAAATTAACAAAAAAAAACCCAACAAAGTACTGTGTTCAAATGTCCATGATACTTTCATATTTGTAAGAACTCATACCTGAAGTTATGCTGTATTTTTGGTCTTTGATTCTTCTCAGATAACAGTGGGTTTCACCTGCTTTGGGACTGACCATCACAGCTTGTATAGACATAGCTTGTATAGACATAACTTTTTTTTTTATTTGTTTGCCACTGAGTTTTACAGAACCCAGCAGAGACCCTTCCCCCACCTCCCAATTTCCTTTGAATCTCAAATAGAAATGGAGGAGAGATACACTGCACTCCACTATTGGTGAAGCTTCCTCTTGTACTGTGCATTGTACTTCCATGTGGTGCCAGGGGCTAAAACTCTTGTCCTCATGCATCATTGTTTGGGGTCAGTGTTTTTTCAAATACAAATAGAGAGGGGAAGCCACCGTAGCATCAGAGCTTGGACTTATAAGAAAATAACATTGCATACAATTGTTGTTTTCTTTGTTTATTTTATTATTATTTTTAAATTATCTGTATTTATTGGATAGAGACAGAATTCGAGAGGGGAGGGGGAGAGAGAGAGAGAGACAGACAGAGACAGAGACACACCTGCAGCCCTGCTTTACCACTGGCAAAGCTTTCCCCCTGCAGATAGGGGACCAGGGGATTGAACCTGGGTCCTTGCTCATTGTAACATGTGTCCTCAATCAGGTGTGCCACCACCTGGCCCCTCTTTGTTTATTTTTAACCAGGGGACTTCTGGGCTCTGGCTTATGGTGGTGCCATAATTTGAACCTAGGACTTTGAAACCGTGGGCATGAAAACATGTGTACACATGTGCTATTTCTTGCTTACTGGGTTATTATTATTGTCATCATCATGCTTCATTCTCTGTACCAGCCAACCTTTTTAGACAGAGGGAGAGAAAGACCACAGAGATGAAGCTTCCTCCAGTATAGTAGGGGACTGATTCAAACCTGGACTTCAAGGTTCATTTTATTTAAATTTATTTATTTTGCCACTAGGGTTATCAACTGGTGCTCAGTGTGTGTGTATGACTTCACTGTTCCCGGTGGCCTTTTTTTTTTTTTTTTTTTTTTCCTTGTGAGCGAGGGAGAGAAAGACTAGTACTGCCCTACTGTTCGAGTCTTCCCCTGTGTGTCCCTGTGTTGTGGCTTGGGCACAGAACTGGGTCTTTGCTCGTGGTGATGTGGATACTCCTATAGGGTGACCCATCTGCTGTTCCCCAGTTGATTTGTTTAATGGCACACTTTTTACTGTAACACTTCTGAGTTTGTTTGCTTATGAGAGTTTTTTGAACATTTTCTTTGACAAAGGATGAAGTACTGGAGCTGTTGTAGAAGAAAAACTTCTGATTTCAATACATTCTTAGCTCAGGAGGGCTGTACAACAGGGAAACACATATGGACCAAGAAGGATGCTGTAAGTGACTTTTCACAACAACACACTGAAATGTGTTCTGGGTAGTGGTGTACTCACTAGAGCGTGTATAGCCCCGGGTCCTCACATGTGGGGGAAACTTCATGAGTGGCAAAACAGTGCTATAGGTGTTCCCCCCCCCTAAAAATTATTAATGAGAAAGCTAGGAGAGAGAGAAAGAACTAGACATCATTCTGGTACATGTGCTGCCAGGGATTGAAGTTGGGACCTCCTGCTTGAGAGTCCAGTGCTTTATTCACTGTACCACCTCCTAGACTATAGCCCCCCCCCCCTTTTGCTAAAATTATTTATTATTGGGTAGAGAGAGAGATATTGAGATGGAATGGATAGAGGGAGAGAGATACCTGCAACCCTGCTTCACCATCATGAAGTTTTACCCTGCAGGTGGGGATCAGGGGCTTGAATCTGGGTCCTTGTGCATTGTAATGTGTGAGCTTAAGCAGGTGCACCACCACCCGTTCCCCCCCCCTCCATTTTCAAATAAAGACAGATAGACTGAAAGAAAAGGCAAAAATTGGCCACTGGGTTCAGGGGGTTTGTCATGAGACACTGAGCCCCAGCAATAATCATGGTGGCAAAAAAGAGTAGATACAGTGAGGGAGATAGCATGATGATTATGCAAACCACTATGCTATGTCCCCCACCTGAAATGTCCTTAACACTGTTCAACTCTGGCTTATGGTGGTCCTGGGGATTGCACTGAGGACCTTCTGAGCTTCAGGCATGAAAGTCTTGCAGAACTATTTGCTGTCTCCCAACCCAAACTTAGAACTTTATTGTAATTCCATGGCCTGCTTCCATTTTTTTTTTAAGTCATTTCCAGGCTCACTCATTAGTACATTTTAGACATCTGATTCTCTTATTTGCTACATAAATGCTGTTCAGCCCTTTGGTAGGTACACTAGTCTTGTGGCCAAGCAGAGGGCAGGTTTGTTTCAGTGGAACAGAAGTATCAGTTCTGTTTGGGGAGATAAAGTCACAGTCTTGTGCAACATTTTCTTTCTTTCTTTCTTTTTTTTTTTTTTTTTCCCAGAGTGCTGTTAAGCTCTGGCTTGTGGTGGGGAAATAGCACCTGAGACTTTGTTAGCCTCAGGTTTGAGAAACTGCAGAACCATTATGCATATCTACCCCTGCCCTGAGACATTTTCTTAATTAAAAAAATACTAGTAATTTTCAAAAAATCATGACAACAAAATGAATAGCTAACACATAGAGTCCTGATATTGCAGCTTTTCTTACAAAGCTATTTAAAATTGTTAAAAAGTTGAAAGAAGTTATCAGTCTTACATCCTTGGATAGCTTATTTTTTTATTATTGTAGTTATTGTTATTGATGCCATTGTTGTTGGATAGGACAGAGAAATGGAGAGAGAAGGGGAAGACGGGGGAGACAAAGACAGACACCTGCAGACTTGCTTCACGGTTTGTGAAACGACTCCCCTGCAGGTGGGGAACCGGGATCCTTATGCCGGTCCTTGCTCTTTGCGCCATCTGAGCTTAACCCGCTGCGCTACTGACCGACTCCCTGAAAGCTTATTTTATAATACATTAGATCAGTTTTACTTTTTTTTTTTAAAGACTTTGTTTTTTCTTTATTTATTGGATAGATAGAGACAGAGAGAAATTGAGAGAAGAAGGGGAGATAGAGAGTAAAACAGAGAGACACCTGCAGCTCTACTTCGCCACTTGTGAAGCTTTTCCCCTGCAGGTGGGGACCAGGTGCGCCACCGCCTGGCCCTGTTTTACATTCTTTCCTTTTTTTTAAGTTCTTATTGGCGCTGATAACCACAAGATAACATACTTCATTACATTTATTTTTTAACTTATGAATTATCTGTGAAATTTCATATTGCTTTATGGATCCATTCTACAGTTCGAGTATTCTGTATTCTGTAATTCCTGCTCGTCAATAACAGGATGGATTATTACATTTCTCAGGTTAGAATCGCTAGCCTGCCACAATGCTTCTAGGAAAGGGCGACGGTTCTCAGGTTAGAATCGCTAGCCTGCCACAATGTTTCTAGGAAAGGGCGACGGTTCTCCTTGTCTCTTTGTTGTCAGCCCCTCCCCATTACTGGTTGCGGATTGGTGCTTGTCTGATGAGTTTACTAGTTGCTGTGTGTTTTTAAACCTTTCTTACTTTTTTGATAGAGAGCCCAGCACCCCTGACTTCATCCCTGCAGATGGAGACCAGTGGCTTGAACCTGGGTTTTGGTTCATGTGTGTGCTCTACTAGGTGTACCACCAACCCACCCCTTATTTTTTTCTCTAAGACCTAAAAGTGTGAACATTTTAGGGACCAGGAGAGCACCCATGTTAGCATGCACGAGGACTGGGGTTCCAGCCCTGGACACGACACGGGACACTGCACAAAAGGGTGCCTTTGCAGGTGCTTTGGTGTCTCTCTCTGTCTCTGTTCCTCTCCTTTTTTTTCACCCTTGGTGGAGGAAGAGCTGCTAAGAACACTGGGATGCAGGCACAAAGCCCCTCTGAAACCCTGGCAGCAAGGGGAAAGAGAAGAGTTTTTGTTTTGGGAAAAACGTTTTCAAAGCATAGCCCATTATGAAGTAGTCTTTGTTGCTGTAATTATTATATGCAGTTATCAGATATTGTCTAAACTTGTATCTAGGGACAAAATATGAATGATGTAAACAAATTCAGTTAGTATGATTGTACTGAAATGTAAGTCTTTCCCACTAGTAATATCTTGTTAATTTAAATGGACTTCATATCTAAAATAATGATTTGTCTCAATTTAAAATAGTATTTGGTATAACACTGGTTGTTAATAACTATTTCCATACTAGTAATCAGAAGATTACTTCCTCAAGTTCCTGCCTTTATGCATGTCATTGAGAAAAAAATAATTATTCAGTAAGAACAGTATGATAAGTAGTTATTTCTCTCAAATTCTGATGTATAAGAAATACATATTCGAGGCCTGGGAGATGGTATAGTGGATAAAGCATTGGACTCTCAAGCATGAGGTCCTGAGTTCAATCCCTGGAAGCACATGTACCAGAGTGATGTCTGCTTCTTTCTTTCTTTCCTCCTATCTTTCTCATTAATAAGTAAATAAAATCTTAAAGAAAAAAAATAGATATTCATGGAGCTATGATACTGTTCGCTGTACTCCTCTAAGTAACTGTCTGTCTTTAGTCTTCAAAGAATGTTTTATGACTGTACTTTGTAAGTTGCTGAATGTTAAAATTGCATAGAAGTTAATAGGAGTTTTGAAATTGGTTAATTTTCTAATATTTTAAATGGTTGAATTTTAGTATTTTAAATGTATATTAATGTCTGAGAGAACAAAATCAAGTGGGAGGAATGAACATGTCCTTACATTACAAAAGTATAAAAATGTCTTATTTTGCAATATATTTTCCTGTTTAAATTTCTTGGGAACTTTAGAAGTTGTTTGCCTTTAAAAACAAAAATTAGGGTTGGCAAAATAACTTGCTTAGCTAGTGTACCTGCTTTGCCATGCACGGGACCCAGGTTTGAGCTTCAGTGCTGTGGGATCTTTATCCTCTTCTCTGTTACTTCTTTCTTTCTTTTTTTCAATTTCTTTATTGCGGGATTAATGTTTTTCAGCTGACAGTAAATACAGTAGTTTGTACATGCATAACATGTCTCAGTTTTCCACATAACAATACAACCCCCACTAGGTTCTTGGTCATCCTTTTCCAGGACCTGTACTCTCCACACTTACCCACCCCAGTCTTTTACTTTGGTTTCTCTCTGTTATTTCTCTATTTCTTTCTGAAGAAAAGTCAACCTGATGTGTTGAATCTTGGCCACAACAACAAAATAAAGAATTATGGTGATCTGGGAGGTGACACAGTGGATAAAGCATTAGACTATGAAGCATGAGGTCCCAAGTTCAATCCCTGACAGCATATGGACCAGCATGCTCTCTGATTCTTTCTCTCTCTCCACCTATCTTCTGCATGAATAAATAAATAAAATCTTTTTTAAAATATTTATTATTGGATAGAGACAGAGAAACTGAGAGGGAGAGGTAGAGAGAGAGACAGAGAGACACCTACAGCCCTGCTTCACCACGTGTGAAGCTTTCTCCCTGCAGGTGGGGACCAGGGACTTGAACCTGGGTCCCTGTGTCCTCTGTAATGTGTGCTTAACTAGGTGTGTCACCACCTGGCCCCCAAATAAATAAAACCTTAAAAAAAAGTTAGCTATGATAAATTTTTTTCTCAAGTGGCTTATAATCTTTTTAAAAAGAAGTAATTATGTGATACTCATAATTTCATAAAGCTCCTTTTATATTACAGGGGAATAAAGTTGTTCCATGTCGACATGACTGGCATCAGACAGGGGGTGAAGTCACGATTTCAGTGTACGCCAAAAATTCACTTCCAGAACTTAGTCAAGTGGAAGCAAATAGCACATTGGTAAGTATGGTAAATGTCTGAGTGAAAATTGTCTTTCTCCATCGTTATTTGTTAACATATTATGAGATTTTATTCTTATTTGAATTCATTTTAAGATTTTATTTTTTTGGGGGGATGGGTAGTGGCCACTTGGTTGAGTGCACACATTACAATGTGTAAGGACCCAGTTTTAAGCCTGTGATCCCCACCTGCAAGGGCCAAGGTTCATAAGTGGTGAAACAGGGCTGCAGGTGTCTCTCTCCCTGTGTATCTTCCCCTTAACTCTTCTGTCTCCAAAAAGTTAATAAACCTGTTAGAGATTTTATTATTCATTAGACAAAGACAAATTGAGGGAAGGGGGAGATAGAGAGATAGATATCCTGCAGCACTGCTTCACTGCTTGTGAAGCTTCCCCCCTGTAGATGGGACCAGGGCCTTGAACCACCACCCAGCCAACCCCAAAATAATTAATTTTTCTATAACTTGTTTTCTGAGAGAGACACTAGAGAACTGCTCAGTTTTTGCATATATTGTGTTGGGCACTGAATCTCGGGCTTCTGGGGCTTTAGCAGAGCAAGTCGTGCTCTAATGCTAAGCTACCTAGCTCTGAGATTTTTTTTTTTTTAATTTTTTATTTAAGAAAGGATTAACGAACAAAACCATAAGGTAGGAGGGGTACAACTCCACACAATTCCCACCACCCAATCTCCTTAACCCACCCCCTCCCATGATAGCTTTCCCATTCTCTATCCCTCTGGGAGCATGGACCCAGGGTCATTGGGGGTTGCAGAAGGTAGAAGGTCTGGCTTCTGTAATTGCTTCCCCGCTGAACATGGGCATTGACTGGTCGGTCCATACTCCCAGTCTGCCTCTCTCTTTCCCTAGTAAGGTGTGTCTCTGGGGAAGCTGAGCTCCAGGACACATTGGTGGGGTCTTCAATCCAGGGAAGCCTGGCCAGCATCCTGGTGGCATCTGGAACCTGGTGATTGAAAAGAGAGTTAACATACGAAGCCAAACAAATTGTTGAGCAATCATGGATCCCAAGCTTGGAATAGTGGAGAGGAAGTGTTAGGGAGGTACTCACTGCAAACTCTAGTGTACTTCTGCTTTCAGGTATATATTTTGCAGTAGTTTATGGATACGTGTGAACATAAGCTCTCTTTCACAGAAACTGGTGTATATCTAGGTTATGGGACTTTGTTAGAAGGTGAACCACCTGAGATGAAATTAGAGTGTACTATAAAAGGAAAGGTCTCACCCGAGTAATGAAGCTGAAGGGTTGTCATTCCACTCGTGAAGTCTCTGGACACAGTCTGAGGTGAAGCATGTTGAGGTGGCAATCGTTGCGTTGGTTAGGTTGTGATCGGTGGATGCAATGAGATTTTTTTTTTTTTTAAGACACACACACACACACACACACACACACACACACACACACACACACGAGAGTAAAACTTCATTAATTATGGTGGGGCCAGGCTTGAACCTGGACAGACGGGGACACACACACACACACACACACACACACACACACACACACACACACACACACACACACACACGAGAGTAAAACTTCATTAATTATGGTGGGGCCAGGCTTGAACCTGGACAGACGGGGACACACACACACACACACACACACACACACGCACACGAGAGTAAAGCTTCATTAATTATGGTGGGGCCAGGCTTGAACCTGGACGGATGGACGGACACACACACACACACACACACACACACACACACACACACACACGAGAGTAAAGCTTCATTAATTATGGTGGGCCAGGCTTGAACCTGGACACACACACACACACACACACACACATGAGAGTAAAGCTTCATTAATTATGGTGGGGCCAGGCTTGAGCCTGGATGGACACACACACACACACACACACACACACACGAGAGTAAAGCTTCATTAATTATGGTGGGGCCAGGCTTGAACCTGGACGGACGGGGACACACACACACACACACAGAGTAAAGCTTCATTATGGTGGGGCCAGGCTTGAACCTGGACGGATGGGGACACACACACACACACACACACACGAGAGTAAAGCTTCATTAATTATGGTGGGGCCAGGCTTGAACCTGGACGGACGGACGGACACACACACACACACACACACACACACACGAGAGTAAAGCTTCATTAATTATGGTGGGGCCAGGCTTGAACCTGGACAGACGGACACACACACACACAGACACACACACACACACACACACACACACACGAGAGTAAAGCTTCTAATTATGGTGGGGCCAGGCTTGAACCTGGACGGACGGACGGACACATACACACACACACACACACACACACACACACACACACACACACACGAGAGTAAAGCTTCATTAATTATGGTGGGGCCAGGCTTGAACCTGCCGCAGGCTGATAGCAAAGCATTGCACTGTACAAGTAAGCCATTTCGCCAGTCTCCTGAAATTTTGTCATCTTTTCCATTCTTTGCAAGAATAGTTGGGAGTTGTTTTCACAGAAGTTACTTTAAATAAAATTTCTGCATAGTAGAATATTTACTATATATATATATATTTATTTATTTATTTATTTTAGATAGGAATTGAGAGGGAAAGAGAGATTGAAGTGGGGGCGGGTAGGGAGGAAGGGACACTGATGAAGCTTCCTCCTCTGCCGATGGGAACCAGGGGCTTGAACCTGGGTCCTTGTGCCCTATAGTGTGTGCACTCTACCAGGCTTGCCCCCATGGTAGAATATTCTGGAAACTATAAAGCAACTTAGAGTATTTGCTGAATGTAGTACTTACTCTCAGTATAAAACTTTAAAGAAGAATTTTTTTCCAGATGATGACTTTTTGAAATAAAACAGTGTTAATTAAAACTGCTTAAATGATTTTATACCAGTGTTTTCTAACATTTATAATCATGTGATAAACCTTTGCTTTTGATCAGTTAGTTTTCTTCTTTTACAGTTAAATGTGCACATTGTATTTGAAGGAGAGAAGGAGTTTCATCAAAATGTGAAATTATGGGGTGTAAGTATTCTGAATCCACTGGAATTTTTTCTTATTACCAATAAGTTTTTTTGTTTACGATATAAAAACAAGGGGGCCAGGTGGTGGCGCACCTGGTTAAGCACTTACATTACAGTGTGCGAGGACCCACGTTCGAGCCCCTGGCCCCTACCTGCAGTGGGAAAGCTTCACTACTAGTGGTGAGGCAGGACTGAAGTTGTCTCTCTTTCTCTTACCCTCACCTCTCAATTTCTCTCTTGTCTCTATCCAATAATAATAATGATAGTAATAAAAAAGATATAAAGACAACCACAGAAGCTTTTGTTTGTTTTTTTAAATTAATTAATATTTATTTTAAAACAACCATTGTAACTACCAGGTGTACTATCCCTTTGTTACGTTACAGGTGATTGATGTCAAACGAAGTTATGTAACTATGACTGCAACAAAGATTGAGATCACCATGAGAAAAGCTGAACCTATGCAATGGGCAAGCCTTGAACTACCTGCAGCTCAAAAGCAGAAAGAACAAAAAGAAGATACAAAGGAATGAGTTGAAAGACAAAAAGCTTTATTACCTGTTTTAGGATTTATAGCATGAGGTGAAGTGTTGATTTGCTGCTCTAGTCCTTTGTTTTGTTATTGATGCTGTTGAATCTGGCATTTTGTGTTAAACAGTAGAGCTTTTTCCTTCCTTCCTTCCTTCCTCCCTCCCTCCCTTCCTTCCTCTCTTACACACACACACACACACACACTCACTCACTCACTCACTCACTCACTCACTCACTCACACACTCCTATATATCAGAGCACATCTTAGCTCTGACTACTGGTGGTGCCAAGGACTAAATCTGAGATCTCTTGAATGCATGTCCTGTGTGCTACCACTGTGAATCTTCCTGAAAAATGTAGGTTCTCAAAAGCCAAAGTCAATTTGTCATTTTGTGCCTCTCATCTTTGAGTTACATGAGATTGCTTATTAATTTTCCCATACCAGTAGAGCTTTAATGTGTCCTCTACTTGAGGAAGTTAGAAAAAGCTCTTAAATAGCTATAGTACAATGTTAAGCTGAAAAAAGTAAAGAAAAAATTGTTTTGCTCACCTCTCTTATCTCAATAAAGCAAGTTGGAATGTCTTTTATTTATTTTAGTTTTTCACTAGTTTGCATTCCTATAATACTGAAAAATCTTCAGGGAAAAGATGAAGCTCTGTGCTGTTTTTCACTCGGCAATTTTCTAGAAGGATTATTTCTGAAGTATTTAAGAAAAATGGAATATATGCATTGATGGAAAAATTAGAATTTATTTACAACTGTAGCTGAATTATTTAAAAAATTGCATTGATACTTGTGTTACCTGGCAACAGGCAACAGCTTGATTTGAGAGTATAAGAAATGATAGTCTCAGGGCCAGGTCATGACCCACCCAATAAAGTGCACACTTTACCTTGTCTGAGGACCTTCCCTATGGAAGCCTTGTGACCAGCATTGCAGTGCTGTAGAGGTCTTTTTTTTTTTTTTTAATATTTTATTATTTATTTATTCCCTTTTGTTGCGCTTGTTGTTTTATTGTTGTAGCTATTATTGTTGTTGTCGTCGTTGTTGGATAGGACAGAGAGAAATGGAGAGAGGAGGGGAAGACAGAGAGGGGGAGAGAAAGACAGACACCAGCAGACCTGCTTCACCGCCTGGGAAGTGACTCCCCTGCAGGTGGGGAGCCGGGGTTCGAACCGGGATCCTTATGCCGGTCCTTGCGCTTTGCGCCACCTGCGCTTAACCCGCTGTGCTACAGCCCGACTCCCCGCTGTAGAGGTCTTTATCCTTTTCTATTTTTTTTTTTTTTGTCAGCACAAAAAGGGGAAGGAATAGGAAGGTAGGAAGGGGGAAAAATGATTACCAGGAATGGTGGTTATCATGCAGGTATTGAGCCCCAAAGAAAACCTTGGTGGCAAAAGAAAAAGTAGCCTAGAAGGTGACATTGCTGGTAGAGATACTAAGACCTACACCCTGAGTCACATGTTTGGGGTTGATACTTTACCTCTCATTAATAAGTAAAAACATATTTAAACCAGGAAAGATAGGAGTCTTGAGATAGCCATTTGTATAAGGCTAAACAATAGTGATTAAACATCTTCCCTGATTACAATATCTTTGAAAAATGTTAGGACTTCATTGAACTTGATTTATAGCCTACATCCCCTCCTAAAATCTTTATGGTTAATAAAGAAAAGTTACATGTATAGACTAGACCTCCCTGAAGGAAAATGATTTGTGAAATTTCGCCTTAAAGGCCGTGATTTGGAAATGGCCCAGCAATAGAGCACAGGGCTTGTAGGCCTGAAGCTTTGAGTTTGGTGCCTAGCACTACATGTTCTAGTTACGGAGTTAAGTTGGGGTATCAGAAAACTAAAGTTTAAAGCAAGTTTTTATGACTCATTAGAGTGCACTGGGGGGGTGAATTTGGGCCTCCTGGCATGTGAGCTCTGTGTTGTATCTTCAAGGCCCAATAAGAATTAAAAGCTCTTTTTTGGGATCTGTATCAGATTGAGGTTATTTGAAAGTGCTTTAAGGGGGGGGGGGGGGATCAAGTGATAGCGCAGTGGGCTAAGTGCATGTGGTGTAAAGCGCAAGGACCGGAATAAGGATCCCAGTTTGAGCCCCTTGCTCCCCACCTGCAGGGGAGTCGCTTCACCCTGCAGGGGTGAAGCAGGTCTGCAGGTGTCTGTCTTTATCTCCCCCTCTTGTCTTCCCCTCCTCTCTCCATTTCTCTCTGTCCTATCCAACAACGACATCAATAACTACAACAATAAAACAAGGGCAACAAAAGGGAATAAATAAATATTTTTTTAAAAAAGCTTTATAACAGTATGGGTTTTTGTTTGAATTGTTGCAGGTTATTTATTTTGAACCTTTGCCTACATCATAATGCCATAATCTCTGTTCTGAAATGCAAGCTAAGTTTATCTTGTCTTTAGGGTAATAGTTTTTTTTTCTTTTCATTTCTCTTGTTCACTAGCCAATCAGGAGGCACTCCCCCCCCCATTGCTTCATTACTGCCAGTGTATTTTACAATATTATTTTGGTTGCTTTGAAATTGCTGCACTGTCTGCATTTTCTACTTTAGTGTGGGTGCCTCAGACTTTAAATATGTGATTTCTAATTTACAGAACCTGCATAGTTACACTATTTCATTTCAAGTGTAATGTAATTGTCAGTTACAGTGAATTCCTTCAAGAAACATCTGTAGGGAGTCGGGTGGTAGCGCAGTGAGTTAAGTGTAGGTGGCGCAAAGCTCAAGTACCAGCATAAGGATCCCAGTTCGAGCCCCCAGCTCCCCACCTGCAGGGTGTCACTTCACAGGTGGTGAAGCAGGTCTGCAGGTGTCTTTCTCTCCCCCTCTCCGTCTTCCCCTCCTCTCTCCATTTTTCTCTGTCCTATCCAACAACAACGGCATCAATAACTACAACAGTAAAACAAGGGCAACAAAAGGGAATAAATAAATAATAAGAAGAAGCAACATCTGTAAAGAGCATGTTTTGTTTAATAGTTACCAGTTATTTAGTTTTCCAGCTTTCTGGGCCACCTTTCCTGTCCACTCAGGTGAAGTGGAGCCTAATGGTGCCTGTCAGATGACTGACTTTGCCCTTCTTTTTGACAAGATACACTCTAACAAGTGGGTCCTATAGACAGTGTAATCACTTATAATAACTATCATTTAGTCACAGGTTTCTAAGATTGCTAGTGAAATAAGAGTAGTGATTAAATTTAGAAGAGGGAGACGAGGGAGGCTCCTGAACCTGCAGTTCCTGGCCTTCTTCCTCAAGAAGAGGCTAGATGAGTATATTAATATGTTACAACATAGTCCTTCATAAAGCTGACTTCAGTTTGCGGTTCGACAGCTTTACTTTCTTTTTTAAAAAAATTTTTATTATTCCCTTTTGTTGCCCTTGTTTTATTGTTGTAGTTATTATTGTTGTTGGATAGGACAGAGAAATGGAGAGAGGAGGGGAAGACAGGGAGAGAAAGACGGACACCTGCAGACCTGCTTCACCTGTGAAGCAACTCCCCTGCAGTTGGGGAGCCGGGGGCTTGAACTGGGATGCTTACACCTGTCCTTGCGCTTTGCGTCACCTGTGCTTAACCCACTGCACTACCGCCCGACTCCCAACCATACTTTCTTAAGCAGCTTGTTAATCTAGGTGCCACATACAACATGACCATCTCCTATGTTACAGTACTTGGCCAGTGGGCACATGAAAAAAATACTCATCATTATCAGGGAAGTACAGATACCACTTGATACTTGCAAATGGCCTACATGAAAAGAGCCAAAATGGCTGAGGCAGTAGCTCAGCTGGTAGAGTAGGACTGCATTCCTCAGGTTCCCTGTTATTTGCCTGATGCCTCACATACTCGAGTGGTGCTCTGATTTCATTCTTTCTCTTTCCCCCTTGTGGCATTTTCAGTATGTCATACGAATCCTTGCTCTCCCTCCACCGCATTTTTTTAAAACAAGTGATCCTTGTTCTTTTTTTAATTCCTTTTTTCTAAATATTTATTCCCTTTTGTTGCCCTTGTTTTATTGTTGTAGTTATTGTTGTTGATGTTGTCATTGTTGGATAGGACAGAGAGAAATGGAGAGAGGAGGGGAAGACAGAGAGGGAGAGAAAGATAGACAGCTGCAGACCTGCTTCACCGCCTGTGAAGTGATTGCCCTGCAGGTGGGGAGCCCGGGGCTCGAACCGGGATCCTTTAGCAAGTCCTTGCGCTTCGTGCTACCTGCGCCTAACCCAATGTGCTGCCACCCGACTCCCCCGCCCCCTTTTTAAGGACCAGAAACAAAAATCATGAGCAAGGATGCAGAGAAAACTGAACTCTATAAGCTGTTGGAAATTAAGCTAAATGGTCTAGCCTCTGGAAAACACTGGAGAGTCCTCAGAATATCAAAGATCCGGAAAACCACTACTAGGTAGACTGCAACACAAAAACACTAATCCAAAAATACATATGCACAACCACATTCAATTGCAGCACTGTTTACAAGGTTTGGAAGCAACCCAACTTGGAATGACAGATGATGGAATAAGGACAGTGTGTCGGCACATTGACAGCTACTTGGTTTTAAGAAAAGATGGCGGGGGGAGTCGGGCTGTAGTGCAGCGGGTTAAGTGCAGGTGGCGCAAAGCACAAGGACCGGCATAAGGATCCCGGTTCGAACCCCGGCTCCCCACCTGCAGGGGAGTCGCTTCACAGGCGGTGAAGCAGGTCTGCAGGTGTCTATCTTTCTCTCCTCCTGTCTGTCTTCCCCTCCTCTGTCCATTTCTCTCTGTCCTATCCAACAATAATAACTACAATAAAAAAAACAACAAGGGCAACAAAAGGGAATAAATAAATAAATAAATTAAAAAAAAAAGATGGCGATCTTGTTGCCATTGCCTGCAGTGTGGATGGAACTGGAGGGGATCATGCTAAGTGAAATAACTCAGTGACAAAGACAGGTACTGGGTGATCTATCTCACTGAGTATTTAAGAAACAAAGCAAGGCAACAGAGTGAAACCCCTTAGTGCAGGGATGGGGAACTTTTTTTTTTTTTTTTTTGCCAAGGCCAATTTGGATATATTCATAGGTCATAAAAATTATCAACGAACATTATCAAGTAACATTGCCATAAAAAAACTAGATTTATTGTCAGTACCAGATCAAATGATAGAACCAGTATGTCTTAGTGTACCTTAAAGTCTGAGGTTATATGGGGAGGGGAGTGAGTTTAAAGGTGTGAGTGCCCCGCCGTCGAGGGACAGTGTCTTAGGCAGAGAATAGACCTTGAATCCCAAATACTGGCAATACAGCTGAAGTTCCAGAGCTGATGCTCATTTTGCAGAATAGGGATTGCATTTCCGTTGCTGTGAGTCAGATTCTTTGGTCAAAGATGTGTTTCCAGTTACAGTCTCACCTTTGGGATAAACAAATTAGTTTCCAATTGCTACCTCGAATTACATGTTGAAAACATCTTCCTCACTATTTGCCTTGTTAGAGACACTTGGCAATGATGTGGAAGGCCAGGGGCTGTCTTGGTCCTGTGCCATTTACCATTGCGTTTCAATCCACTAATCACCTTTGCCTGGATTGACTTGTGTCTAAATAAGGTACTTAAAGAGTTCACAGTTGTGAATCTTAACAGTTGTTTCAATGTTAGCTCAATCCCTGAGGTGAAGCACAATGACTATTAAATCTTATGTTGGCACATTATCTTCCCTGCAGGCTATGGGAGCCTGAGGGCTTTTTAACTATAAATAGATTTTTAAAAAATTTATTTTTATTATTGGATAGAGAAAAGGAGAGGAGATGGGACGGGAGAGAGAGAGAGAGACCTGCAGCTGGAGGCCAGGAGCTTAAACCTGGGTCCTTATGTATTGTAGTGTGTGCATTTAACCAGGTGTGCCACCACCTGGCCCCACTATAAGTAGATTTTTTTTTTAGATTAATCACTAACTGTGACCAAGAAATAAAACAGGGTGGAGGATAGATAGCACAATGGTTATGCAAAGAAACTCCCACACCCAATGGTCCAAAATCCCAGTTGGTCAGAGAGCCCAGAGCCGAGCCAAGCTGCACTCTGGCCCTGTGAGTTCCTGAATAAATCCTGGTGTATTTGGTCAATTCTGAGGCAGTTATTCACCGTGTTTCCTAACTTATCAGGAGAACAATGTGAAAAGGTTCCTATGTATATACTATATAGCCACACCTCTGGACCCCTGGAAGTGTAGATTTCCTCCTGAGTCACCTGGCCCCCAGATGACAGTTTAGGGCTTCCCTGCTGCTGTTCCCGCCTGCCTCTGAGGGCAACAGCAATGGAGACTCACAGTTGTAAATTGGTGAGCTTTAGGTGATTTTTTTTCCTCCAGTGGTCTTTCTGTTAATAAAACTCAGACCAGAGGTTGTGAGTCAACTAGCAAACTGCTGAGTATGGGAACAACTCCCTAGTATGGACTTTTAGCCCCAGGAATCTCTCCTTAAGCCCCTGTCTGTCCATGAGCCACACGTGTTTGTGCTCACCCTTGGCTTGGTGATTTCCTGAAGTGATCCTAATCTTAGCTTGTTGTTTTCTCGGGTGATCCTCTTTGTTCTTCTAGTTGATTGGGGAGAGCAAAACATATCTGCTGCCCCTCCATCCCTACTTACTGCTGCTGCTGTCATCTGCACGTTCATGAGCACACAACACTTACCAGTAGCAGAGCGGCCACAGGCCCTGTGTGGTTGTGTCTTTGTGATGCTGGTGGTCTCTGCTGATGCTCCTGGTCTTGTGCACTTGGGATTCCTTAGTCTAGTCTTCTTCTATGGAAGGGAGGTGAGATTGAAAAGCTGGGATGGGGGATGTGTGTGGCTGCCACTCCAGGGAATCTGGACTTAGATTTTAAGGGTAGTGAGACTGGTTTGACAGATTTCAACAATTACATGATCTCACCGCAACTCTAAAGATGACTGGAGTCAAAGGAAGGGGCGTCCAGTGGAGGCAGGGAGACCTGTTAGGCTCTGCCATGGAAAGAAGTCTAGATAAGGGTTGGCACTAGCTAGTGTAGATGAGTACTGGTGAGGCGACAGGGTCTGAGGTTCTGACTGCAGGACTGGCAGAATTTACCAGTGAATGAATGGAAGCAGGGTATGAAAGGAAGCAGTAAAGTGTTGGAAGGCAGCCACTGAAATACCACAGCAGGTGGCAAAACTAGTGTCCGCTGGGATCAATGATGAGGGCAGGAAGCAGATTCTCCCTCTTGCACTGTGAGAAAATAGAATTTCTCTGGCGTGTGTGATCTTGAGACTTAGTTTGGTGCCTTCATGCTTGGGAGCCCAGTGCCTCTAGCCACTGCTGGAGAGTGGCAAATTAAAAGGGAGATATGTAACAGAACAACAGTGGAGAGCAAGTCTCAATCAGTCCATAGGAAAAGATGTCTCAGGAAGTAGAGAGTTGGCCATAGAGATAGCTCACCAACCAGGGTAGAGCATGTGCCCTAGTAGGCACACAGCCCAGGTCTGGGCCCCAGCACCACACAAAAGGTGCCATGGTCCCGCTCCCTTTGCCACTTTTTGTCTCAGGATGAAAATTCACCCCAAGAGGTGAGGCCCCAGCTCTGCAAACAAGACAATACAGAGATTTAATTTTCCAGAGCATCATGCAGCTTTTTTTTCTTCAAAGATGTACTTCCTACATGTGAGAGTTTATGTCAGGCAGAAGGAGAGAGACAAACGGTCCCGTTGCACCAGGGGTTGGACCAGCAACATCAGGCATGGAAGTCCAGTGTACTACCAGCTGAGCTATTGCCCCAGCCGGCAGTTTTTCTGACTTGAGGGCAAGTTTGTCTGATTTTAAGGAAATAACGTTAAATGAGAGAAACTAGAGAAAGTGGTGCAGGCAAGAAAGTAAGATCCTAGAGGAATTTTTGGAAAGCCACAGGATGCTGGGACACACAGTGTTTTGGAGAAAGCAAAGAAGGCCCCCTACCCTGGTAGTCCGCAGAGGTAGAAACCTCCATCCATGGAGTATCAGAGGAAGGGGCAAGATGCACTAGGAGGAAACTCTGGCCTTTCAAGACCAGAGAGTGAGACCTGCCAGAGCCTGGTCCCATGTGTTGTTTTAGCATCATGGTCCCCACTTCCTGTGTGATGGGAGGAATCCTCTGCTGGCCACTATGGCTAATTTTTACGTTTACTGTTGAGCAGTTGTGACATCAGAAAGAAATCCTTCAATCATGGCCTTCTGCATCCTCTCATTACCATTTCCCTTTTCTCCTTGTGTGCACTTGTGTCTCACTTCTAACCAGCTGTGTGGGTTATGGGATGCCACGTAATTTACTAACATCCTAGTATCTTACTTTAAGTTTGAAGTAAACTTTCAGCAGTTTCATGAACCAGAATTTTAGAAATTCTACGTTTCAGTGTATGTTTTGTCATGACTCGACAATAATCCAGTTATTCACCTTTTCTGAAGGTGAGCACTGCTCTTTGGGCCTTCCCTCCTCCAGCAATACCACCTGGTGACAGTAGGAGTGGCAGGATGCCCACCCAGTGAGCATCATGGTGGACCCTCGTATGTGCAAAACATGCAACAAGACATGACACAACTGGACATTATTCTCTCTCTTTTCAATACTTCATTATTTTTTTAATAACAAAGATACAGAGAACCACCAGGGCACTGCTCAGCTCTGGCTTATGGTGGTGCTGGGGACTGAACCTGGGACTTTGGAGCCACTGTCATGAAAGTCCTTTGCATAACCATTATGCTGTCTCCCCCAGCCCTATTCCTTTTTTATTAAATCTTAATTGTGCTTTATCTTTTCTTAACACCTTTTTTTGGTTGGAATTTGAACTTTGAAGTTATAGGACTGTATCTTCTAGGATCAAAAGAGGAATAATGGTCTAATCCACTGTTACTGGTGACCTACCCCCCCCCCCCATTTTTATTTGACAGGACAGAAAAATTTAGAGGGGAGGAGAATTGGGGAAGAGAATGAGAGACACCTGTAGACCTGCTTCACTGCTCATTGAGCGTTCCCCTTGAAGGTGGGGAGTGGCCATTGACCCCAACTCCTTGTGCATGGTGATAGGTGTGTTTAACTGGGTGCTCCACCACCCGGCCCCCTACACTTTAGCTTTGAAAGGAGAGATTTAAGAGGTTAGTGTGAATTAATACTACGTTAAGTGTGCTTTGGAAGATGCAATGATCTTCCACGATATTAGTGATTGTAGACTGTCAGCAGCCTTCTGTTAGCTTATTAGAGTGATGAGTCTGTACCTGTATGAGCAAAAGGCGAAAGATTTCTGAACCGGCTAGCTTGACTTGTTCCAGACTGCCAAGACACAGACTGCAGATGTCAGCTACTGAGGCAGCATCACTGTTCACATTTAAGGTAATACTGCTCTGAAAAGGCTTCACATCAACGTGTATCAGAATCTGCCTCTAGGAAGGGTTGTGCACACCTCAGGTTTTCCACCATGTGTGGCATGTTGTATAGCCTCTCAATTATGTGTGGAAGTCAAGTTAGTAAAATGTTAATCTAAATATATTATTTAGTTAGCAATGAGCTGTAAAAATTGACATAGTAGGAAGAAGTCACTAGTTCCTTTTTTCTCTAACCTTTTCATTGAAATGATTTTCTCCTGCCCTTTGAGAGGCAATGTAGTCAGTAGCAAATGGTTCCTTAGGTAGCATCGAGAAAAAACCAAGAGTCTACAAATTGGAAAATTATAGAATTAATCCCAGAAGGTGTATCATTTGTGTATGTTGGTATACTGACATAAATAACATTAGATAATTTTTGTGGCAGAGAAGATTCTTGTCACACAAGTGTTAAAATAAAAACTGGATATTTATAAAAATGTCAGTATTAGTAGTCAAAGTATAAAAAAATGGGGATTAGGGATGTGTCTCTTAAATTGAGGAATGCAGTTATTTACTTCATTGTTCTCTAATCTCTGTACCTCCATTTATTTTTTTTAAGAAATTTTTATTGGGGAGTCGGGCAGTAGCGCAGCGGGTTAAGTGCACATGGCACAAAGCGCAAGGACCGGCACAAGAATCCCTGTTCGAGCCCCCGGCTCCCCACCTGCAGGGGAGTCGCTTCACAGGCGGTGAAGCAGGTCTGCAGGTGTCTTTCTCTCCCCCTCTCTGTCTTCCCCTCCTCTCTCCATTTCTCTCTGTGCTATCCAACAATGATGACATCAATAACAATAATAACTACGACAATAAAAACAAGGGCAACAAAAGGGAATAAATAAATATTAAAAAAACAACTGAAAAATTATTATCTTTATTTGATAGAGATAGAAATCGAGAGGAAAAGGGGAGATAGAGAGGGTGAGAGACAGAGACACGCTGCACTGCTTCACCACTTGTGAAGCTTTCCCCCTGCAGGTGGGGACTGGGGGCGCTCAAACCCGGGTCTTTGTGCATTTGAACATGTGTACTCAACCAGGTGTGCCACCACCTAGCCCCTGTACCTGCATTTTCACGTGCTGATTATGCTGTTGTATGATTGTATGGGGGACCTTCTACCATGAATCAGAACTTTTTAAGGTGCTCATCTGAAACAGCTTGCTGGTGCATGTGGCCAAGAAGGTTAGGGTCAGGGCTTTTTAAACTTCTGTTGTTTTTTTTTTTGGTCCTAGGGTTATCAAAACCAGGGTGCTTGCATGGCTATTCCACAGTTCATGGTAACATCTTTCTTCTTTGATAGACAGAAATAGGGAAGAAAACAGAAAGATACTTGCGACACTGCTTGAGAAGCTTTCCCCCTCAACAGTGGGAAGCTGAGACTTGAACCTGGGTCCTTGTGTGTGGTCATATGTGCTCCAGCAAGTACATCTGGGGGTGACCATCAACTACGGTGGATAGGAACGGAAAAGCAAGGGCCTTGCCTAGTGAAGAGGTGGACAGTGTCCTCCGTGGGCACTGGGCAGGTGTCTGTTTGGCAGAGATCTGCTTGGGTTGGATAGGAGGAGCCCAGTCACAAGCCACTCAGGTGGATGGACGCAGGAGTCCTTCCAAACATCTTCACAGAGGAACTCTCCAAGCGTGACAAGGGGTGTGGAGGTGGTCTTAGAGTTACTGTGCAGGCCAGTCTCACTGCTTGGGCCTGCAATGTCTAGTGAGGCAGGGAAAATTCTAGTTTCAGAGGAAACTATTGCAAAGTTCTTACTGGAGAATAGTAAAAGGGGGCTGGGTGGTGGCACATCAGGTTAGGCACACATAGTACCAGGACCTGCGCAAGGATCCTGGTTTGAGCCCCTGGCTCCCCACCTGCAGGGAGTCTGCTTCATAGCAGTGAAGCGGGCCTCTCTCTGAGACTCCTATCTCCTCTCCCTTCTCAATTTCTCTCTGTCCTGTCCTGCCCAAAAGACTGAAAAATGGCCACAGGAGCAGTGGATTTGTAAAGCAGGCATTGAGTCCCAGCAATAACCCTGGAGGCAAACAAAACAAAACAAAACCCACAAAAACTAAACAAAACAGCTAGTTGGGCATCCAGAGGAAGGGGTCAGTGAGCCAGGGCCAGGGAGCGCCTAACACACCAGTGTGGGTGTGTCCGTCCCCCCAGCAGGCTCGCTGAACATGGGGGTCTGGGGAGGCTTCCTGAGGAGCCTCTCCCCTGAGGGGCGGGGTGGCCACTGAGAGCCCCCAGTTTCCCTTCAGCCGGTCTTTGGTGATGGACCTACCTAGAGTTTGCTCTACCTGTATGTATCTCTTAATATTTCTTATTTCTTATTGGATAGAGAGAAATTGAGAGGGGAGGGGGGAAATACTGAGGGAGAGAGACAGACACCTGCAGTTCTGCTTCACCACTAGTGAAGCTGTCCCCCTGCAATTGGGTGGCGGGGACTTGAACCCAGGTCCTTGTGTACTGTAATGTGTGTGTTCACTGGGTTGCATTGGATCGACCTTCCCGTGGTGCATCCCGTGAGTCCCCATTCATTGGGGAAACTGTGGATCCTTCCTAGCCGACTGAATCCACATGGATCCCAGTCACTTTCAAAGCCAGCAACAAGCAGCTCCTGCCAGCTTTCAAGCTGTTGGTCCTGCTCTTCGAGTCCTCCAACTTAATGTTGAGGGGCTGTCCTTTGCCAAACGCATTCTTATTGGTCAATTGGCGATCAAACACCTCATCCCAGACCCCTGCAAGCGTCCACCCGGCTTTGACCTAGCACGTGATGATCGGGCCCTCCTCAATCGCTATCGAACAGGCCATGGCCGGTGCGCCGCTATGTTCCATCGCTGGGGAGCCAGAGACGACCCGAACTGCCCCTGCGGCCCCAGACAATGACCCACACAGTCAACGACTGCCACCTCTCCAGATTCAAAGGAGGTCTCAAAACTTTCCATCAGGCTCAACCTGACGCTGTTGACCGGCTACGGAAGAAGGGCAAACGCTAGAAGAAAAAAACTGGGTGCACCACTGTCTGTGCCCTCCACTGTGTTTATCTTTTAGGAATGTGCAGGCATTTCAAGAGTCCTGTGTCCTGGGTGGAATAAAGACAAGCACTTGAGCAAGGGTGGGCTGGTATTACTTGGTCAGAGGTGGCCATGTGTACGACCCAGGTTCAAGCCTGGCCCCCACCACACTGAAGGCAGAGCAAGGGAGAAAACAGAACAAAAGCAAAGGCTACCCAGGCCTTCCTCAGGCTTAGGAATGTGCACGGCTTCCAGGAATCCAGTGCTGGGGCTGGAGGGCACTGGGTGAATGTGCACGGCTTCCAGGAATCCAGTGCTGGGGCTGAGGGCACTGGGTGAATGTGCACGGCTTCCAGGAATCCAGTGCTGGGGCTGAGGGCACTGGGTGAATGTGCACGGCTTCCAGGAATCCAGTGCTGGGGCTGAGGGCACTGGGTGAATCCCATCCTGGGATGTGGCCACCGGCCATTAGGGACCTGCACTGACCACGCCGGATCCCGGGCTCCTGGGGGTCCTGGAAGAACAGAACCAGCCAGGGGCTGGGCACAGGCAGCAGCACCTGGTCACTGAGCCGAGCCTGCCCAAACATTCATGCCCACCCTTCCCTCCCTCACTCTGTCCCCACCCTTCCCTCCCTCACTCTGTCCTCACCCCTCCTCCTCCCTCACTGCGTCCTCACTCCTCCTCCTCCCTCCGTCCTCACCCCTTCCCTCCCCTCACTCCATCCTCACCCCTCCCTTCCCCTCACTCCATCCTCACCCCTCCCCTCCCCTCACTCCATCCTCACTCCTCCTCCTCCCTCACTCTGTCCTCACCCCTCCTCCTCCCTCACTGCGTCCTCACTCCTCCTCCTCCCTCCCTCTGTCCTCACCCCTCCCCTCCCCTCACTCCATCCTCACTCCTCCTCCTCCCTCCCTCCGTCCTCACCCCTCCCCTCCCCTCACTCCATCCTCACCCCTCCCCTCCCCTCACTCCATCCTCACTCCTCCTCCTCCCTCCCTCCGTCCTCACCCCTCCCCTCCCCTCACTCCATCCTCACCCCTCCTCCTCCCTCCCTCCGTCCTCACCCCTCCTCCTGTCTTCTCCCCGCGCCCCCGCGCACCCTGGGTGCCAGGAGCAGCCATGGCGCCTGGGCGCAGGTCCCCACAGGGCTGTCTGTCTCTCTGGGGCTGCGCTGCTGCGTTGCTGGCGACCTTCCTGGTGGGCTTCCTGGCGGGTAAGAGCCCCGACCCTGGGCCGAGGGTGGGGGTCCCGGCCGCAGCTTCCAGACAGACGGACAGACGTGGACATGATGTCTCACCTCCTGCCCCCGGGCTACCAGGAGGCAGACGGGCTCTGCTTCCCTTTTCACGGTCCCTTTCTTCAGCGAGGGCTGCTTCTCAGCTTCTGCTTTTAACAAATTCCGAGGCAAATGTGCGCTTGGCGCGCAGCCAGGTCAGAGTGTCAGGACCCTCCCCTCCCCACCGGCGTGTCAGCCCCTCTCCCCTCCCCTCCCCTCCCCTCCCCTCCCCTCCCCTCCCCTCCCCTCCCCACCGGCGTGTCAGCCCCTCTCCCCTCCCCTCCCCTCCCCTCCCCTCCCAGGCTGGTGTGTCCGGCCCCTCTCCCCTCTCCTCCAATCCCTGGCTGGTGTGTCAGCCCCTCTCCCCTCTCCCCTCCCCTCCCAGGCTGGTGTGTCAGCCCCTCTCCCCTCTCCCCTCCCCTCCCTGGCTGGTGTGTCAGCCCCTCTCCCCTCTCCTCCCCTCCCTGGCTGGTGTGTCAGCCCCTCTCCCCTCTCCCCTCCCAGGCTGGTGTGTCAGCCCCTCTCCCCTCCCACACTGGTGTGTCAGCCCCTCTCCCCTCCCCTCCCCTCCCTGGCTGGTGTGTCAGCCCCTCTCCCCTCTCCCCTCCCAGGCTGGTGTGTCAGCCCCTCTCCCCTCTCCTCTCCCCTCCCAGGCTGGTGTGTCAGCTCCTCTCCCCTCTCCTCTACCCTCCCTGGCTGGTGTGTCAGCCCCTCTCCCCTCTCCCCTCCCAGGCTGGTGTGTCAGCCCCTCTCCCCTCTCCTCTACCCTCCCTGGCTGGTGTGTCAGCCCCTCTCCCCTCTCCCCTCCCAGGCTGGTGTGTCAGCCCCTCTCCCCTCTCCTCTACCCTCCCTGGCTGGTGTGTCAGCCCCTGTCCCCTCTCCCCTCCCAGGCTGGTGTGTCCGGCCTCTCCAGGACGTGCTGTTGACCCAACCGCTGCACAGTTCCCGCTGGAAGCTGCTGTCCCAGATGCAGGCTGACAACATCAGGTCATTTCTCCAGTGAGTTTCACATAATAGGAATGAATGTAAAGAGACTCTTTAGCCTGGGGCTCCAGAAGTCCTGGGTTCAGTGCCCTGCAGCACCATGAGCCAGAGCTGAGCAGGACTTTGGTAATAAACAGACAAACAAATACATACATAAATAAATAAAACAAAATTAGTGTTTAAAATACATTAAAATTGGTTACACCCATGTCACTGGGAAATTATTTGATAGCACATTAATGTGTAATAATTTAAATTGCTACTTTAGAATAAGGCTAAATGAATTTAAATGACACAGGAGTCTTTCCTACATAGCTCTGTCTGCACAGAAAATACCTGCTTGACTTCTCAAGAGATGTTTCCATGTCCTGGAACTCTGGCCAGCAGCTGAGAGTTTTTCCTTGTTCCTCAACCCTGAGTTTAATCAGTGATTTCACTTAAACACAATGTTCTGTCAGTTACAGTGTTGTTAACTCTTATTTGGAGAAAAGGATTTTAAAGTTTCAGATTCTGTCTACCACAGTTAATCTTTATTCTGTGTAGCAAATATAAATAGCACACACAGCAGAAACTGAAACAAGTTCTCCAGAAAAGGTCCTGGTGAACTCCACAAGAGCTCTGACCTTGGCCTTTTAAAACATTTTTTTTATATTTATTTATTTTCCCTTTTGTTGCCCGTGTTGTAGTTATTATTGTTCGTTGTTACTGATGTTGTTGGATATGATAGAGGGAAATGGAGAGAGGAGGGGAAGACAGAGATGGGGGGAAGTGACTCCCCTGCAGGTGGGGAGCCAGGGGCTTGAACCGGGATCCTTACGCTGGTCCTTGCGCTTCGCACCACATGCGCTTAACCCGCTGTACTACCACCCGACTCCCGGCATGTATTTCTAAGTTTACACTTTCTCAGAGGAAAAAAAAAAAGTTCTGTGTACACCTATGTTCATAGCAGCACAATTCATAATAGCCAAAACCTGGAAGCAATCTAGGTGCCCAGGAACAGGTGAATGGCTGAGAAACTTGTGGTATATATACACAAGTATATATATACTCAGCTATTATGAATAATGAACCCACTATCTCTGACCCATCTTGGGTGGAGCTAGAAGGAATTATGCTAAGTGAGCTAAGTCAGAAAGACAAAGTGATCCCACTCTTAAACAGAAGTTGGGAAAGAAGATCAGAAAGGGAAACTGAAAGCAGAATTGGTCAGATTTTGTAGTTCTGCACCTAAGTAAAGATCTCTGGGTGGAGGTTGAGGGTAGATGTGCAGCTTCATTGTAAGGGGGAGGGGGGAAGGACACAGACCTTTGGTGGTGAAAATTCTGTTAATACACTATTAATTTATAGTCTCACAAATCACTATTTAATAAATATGAGAGGGGAAAAATGGATTGAACATCTCAAACTTCTTGTGGGGGCTGGACTTGAGCTAGGTTCATCCCCATAGCAGAGCAAGTGCATTTGCTAAGTGAGCTATCTTGCCAGCCCCATTGGCCTTGATGTAATTCCCAGAAAGAAAGTTCAGGGTGGCCGGGGGTGGGGGGGAGGCATGAACTTCTATGAAATAAATATGAATGACAAAAGCTCCTGGATAGCACACGGGAGGAATTGTCATGCATGCAGCACAGGCTAGAGCCCAGCCCACTCCATAGCACAAGGGAGGAATCTCCCTCCCTCTCTGGCCCTCTTCTGCACCCATCTGAAAGAGTCACCTCAGAGCAGTGACAGCACTGGCTTTGACAAAGATGGGGGGCAGTGGCACACCTGGTTGAGCTCACGTTTACCAAGCACAAGGACCTGGGGTAGAGAGTTCCCATTCCCCACCTGCAGGGGGAGCTTCACAAGCGGTAAAGCCAGTCTCCAAGTGTCTGTCTTTCTGTCTTTCTTTCTTTCTTTCTTTCTTCCTTCCTTCCTTCCTTCCTTCCTTCCTTCCTTCCTTCCTTCCTTCCTTTCTCCCTCTCTATCTCCCCCTCCTCTCTCCATTTATCTCTGTCTTATCAAATAAAATAGAAAAGAATTGCCCACCAGGAGCAGTGGATCTGTAGTGCCAGCACCGAGCTCCACTGATAGACCTGGTGACAAAAACAAATAAAAAGCAGCAGAAAGGGTATGTTAAATAATTTGCTCAACTGGTCTCTGGCACACATTATAATTTCAGTCCTCTCTTTGCTGAGGAGCACCCTGCCTTTGGTGCCATTCCTTCCGGAGACCTGCACACCCCTGTGTGTGTTCATGCGCACACACTCGCTCACTCACTCATACTCCTGGGTGCATGTGATGGAGTGATCTCTTTTCTGGGCTACTTTGTGTGTAGTTACACACCAGTCATTTTAAAATTGGGGCTTAGTTATCTAAGTAAATATCTCAGGGTTGTTTTTTTTTATCTCTCTGCTATTGAAATGTTAGTTTACTTTCTAAGGGTGAGTGAAGCACCTCAAACAGTTACAGCATACTGTCTGAAATAATCCTTAACTCCTACTGGTATTTTATTCTTTTTTTTTTTTTCCTCCTCCAGGGTTATTGCTGGGCTCGGTGCCTGCACCATGAATCCACCTTTCCTGGAGGCCATTTTTTCCCCCTTTTGTTGTAGCTTTGCCCTTGTTGTAGCTTCTTTGTGGTTATTATTATTGCCCTTGTCGACGCAATTCGTTGTTAGATAGGACAGAGAGAAATGGAGAGAGGAGGGGAAAACAGAGAAGGGGAGAGAAAGATAGACACCTGCAGACCTGCTTCACCGCCTGTGCAGGTGGGAGCCGGGGGCTCGAACCGGGATCCTTACGCCGGTCCCTGCGCTTTGCGCCACATGCGCTTAACCCACTGCGCCACCACCCGACCCCCTTATTTTCTTCTTTTTATTCTAGGTCTTTTACAAAGCTCCCTCACCTGGCAGGAACAGAACAAAATTTACTACTTGCCAAGAAAATCCAAACCCAGTGGAAGAAATTTGGACTAGATTCAGCGAAACTGGTTCATTATGATGTTCTTTTATCTTACCCTAATGAGACAAATGCTAACTATATATCCATCATGGATGAACATGGAATTGAGGTGATGTATAAAAATTGGTACTTCCATATTTTTTTGATTTTTTACATTTATTGATTCCCTTTTTTGGTCCTTGTTGTTTTATTGTTGTTGTTATTGATGTCGTTGTTGTTGGACAGGACAGAGAGAAATGGAGAGAGGAGGGGAAGACAGAGAGGGGGAGAGAAAGACACCTGCAGACCTGCTTCACCACCTGTGAAGCGACTCCCCTGCAGATGGGGAGCTGGGGGCTCAAACCGGGATCCTGACATCAGTCCTTGAGCTTTGCGCCATGTGTGCTTAACCTGCTGCGCTACCGCTTGACCCCCTGTGCCAACTTTTCAAAAAAATTATTTATTCCCTTTTGTTGCCCTTGTTTTTTATTGTTGTAGTTATTATTGTTGTTGTTATTGATGTCGTCGTTGTTGGATAGGGCAGAGAGAAATGGAGAGAGGAGGGGAAGACAGGGGGAGAGAAGGATAGATACCTGCAGACCTGCTTCACCACCCTGTGAAGCAACTCCCCTGCAGGTGGGGAGCCAGGGCTCGAACTTGGATCCTTATCCAATCCTTGCGTTTTGTGCCACGTGTGCTTAACCCTCTGTGCTACCGCCCAACTTCCTGTGCCAACTTAAAAATTTTTTTTTTTAAATTTATTCATTGAGCGGGCGGTAGTGCAGCAGCTTAAATGCATGTGAGGACCGGCAGAAGGATCCCGGTTGGAGCCCCCGGCTCCCCACCTGCAGGGGAGTCACTTCACAAGTGATGAAGCAGGTCTGCAGGTGTCTCTCTCTCCCCCTCTGTGTCTTTCCCTCCTCTCTCTATTTCTCTCTGTCCTATCCAACAATGACGACATCAATAACAACAACAATAACTACAACAATAAAACAATAAGAGCAACAAAAGGGAATAAATAAATATTAAAATAATTTTAAAATTTATTCATGAGAAAGGAGGAGAGAGGGAGAGGGAGAGGGAGAGGGAGAGAGAGAGGGAGAGGGAGAGGGAGAGGGAGAGGGAGAGAGAGAGAGAGAGAGAGAACCAGAACCAGACATTATTCTGGTACATGTACTGCCAGGGATTGAACTCAGGACCTCATGTTTGAGTCCAGTGCTTTATCCACTGCACCACCTCCCAGACCACAGTGCCAACTTTTTTAGATAGAGACAGAGAGGGAGAAAGATAGAGCAGAGGTCTCCTTCAGTGCTGTGCATGGGGCCAGATTCAAAGCTGGGCTGTGTGCATGGCAAAGTTAGCACATTCATACTTCAAGTGAAAGTTTACTGGGGAGTGTATGCTTCCTAGCGACTCCAACTACTTTGAAGATAGTGATGATTCCACCTATGTGACTACAGTTCCTCTTTTTAGGGTGCTTCCTCATAAGAATGTAGCTATGGCAACATGGTGAAATGCATTAATTATTCTTGTGTGTTTTAATCCTTGTTAGACTTTCAAAACCTCATCCCATGAGCTACCACCAGAAGGATATGAGAATGTTACAGATATTATACCACCGTATAATGCTTTCTCAGCCTCAGGCATGCCAGAGGTAAAGGACTTTTTTATTCAGCCCTTTCAATCTTTCTTTGCTTTATAAAACTGGTCTAGAGAACTATAGAAGATTTTGAGGATGATTCATATTGACTCATGCTGAGGTCAGTGCTATGAATGCCCTTTTAAAAATTGACTAAAAAAAGACTTGATTAAAAAAGAAACTCAGAGAAATTAGACCCTGATGAGATAAATGCCACTTGAAATAAAAAGGAATCAGCGGGTGTGACTTTTATTCAGCAAGGGTAGTAAATCCTATTTACTTATTTGCTATTATTATTACTTTACCAGACCACTACTCACTTGTGCATTATGGTGGTGAGGGATTGAACCTGGAACTTTGGAGCTTTAGACATGAAAGTTGTTTTGCATATCCATTATGCTGTTTCCCTCGTCCAGTAGATATTCTTACAAATTCTTTTCCTTTTACCAGCCAGACTTTGTTAGAGATTTGTAGATTTGAGTGTATGGATCATATCATGGAAATTCTTATATTAATACAATGGTTGGACATTAAACATAGTTGTGATTTTAAATTGATTTTACTAATTCTAGGTATATGTTTTTATGTTGGCATTAAAAAAAACTTTTCGGGAGTTTGAAACAGTTCCTACAACTTTCACAGAGTTAACCTGGCTCTTTTTAGTGAGCATAAGCCAGGAAGTTTAACTTCTGGTGATGCTATATTGCAGAGCAAGTTGGTTTTTGGTTTTCTGTGTAGTTACAGAAATTGCCTGTGTGCTTTTCTTTTTTTCCGTAGGGAGATCTTGTGTATGTGAACTATGCTCGTACTGAAGATTTTTTCAAACTAGAAAGAGAACTGAGCATCAACTGCACTGGAAAGATTGTTATTGCGAGATACGGGAAAATCTTCAGAGGAAACAAAGTACTGTGCAATTTTCCCTTCTAGAAGAAGAAGATAGGCATGGCCTGTGAATGTTGACAAACTCTTGTGTCATATTTCAAAAATCACTGTAATGTGGCACTTATATGTGTGTGTGGCACATGTACATGCATTATAGAGAAGTACATGACGTGTGTGTCTGTGGTATACACCCATGTGTTATACATGTTTATTCTGAAGTAGGTACATAGATTTTGCTTTTGATATGATTATATAGAAAATTCTGTTTTATTTTTTGCCCTCAGGGTTATTACTCCATGCCTACATAATTACCCCACTGTCCCTGGCAGTCAATTTTCTTTCTTTTCTTTTTTTTAAAAAAATTTAAAATTGTACTTATTTATTTTCCCTTTTGTTGTCTTTTATTATTGTAGTTATTGTTGTTATTGATGTCATCATTGTTGGATAGGACAGAGGGAAATGGAGAGAGGAGGGGAAGACAGAGAGGGGGAGAGAAAGATGGACACCTGCAGACCTGCTTCACTACCTGTGAAGCGACTCCCTGCAGGTGGGGAGCCAGGGGGTTTGAACTGGGATCCTTACTCCGGTCCTTGCGCTTTGCGTCACGTGTGCTTAACCAGCTATGCTACCGCCTGATTCCCTAAACATTATTTTAAATTATTTTTATTACAAAAGCAATATTGAATTTTTAAGTGAATATCAGATATAAACTAAAAGTTGTAAACTATGTATATAAACTAAAAAAAGGTTTTTTGCATTATCCAACTTCATTGCCTCTCCCTATATATTTCTTCAGAGCACTGTTCATCCATGGCTTATAGTGGTGCCTGGAATTGAATCCTGGAGCTTAGAGTCTGTGGCATGAAAATATTTTTCATACCCATCATGCTGTCCATCCAGCCGCATATATAATCAATCTTTAAGAATATTTATTTATTTTGCCACTAGGGTTATCAGTGGGACTCTGCACCATTCTCAGTGACCATTTCTTTTTTTTTTTCTTTTTAAATATTTTATTTATTTATTAATGAGAAAGATAGGAGAGAGAGAGAGAAAGAAAGATGTGCTGCGGGGGTTGAACTCAGGACCTTATGCTTGAGAGTCTGATGCTTTATCACTGTGCCAACTCCCAGACCAGACTATGTCTTTTTGCTAGAAGGTGTGAGAGAGAGATAGGGAGGGAGAGAAGATGAGAGAGGGGACAGACACTTGTAGCACCGTTCTACTGCTCATGAAGCTTCCCTCCTGCAGGTAAGGACTGGGGGCTTAAATGTGGCGTTGGAGAGTGCTAACACTTGCAGTTTACTGCCTGAGCCACCACCCAATCCTTGTACAATCAATATTAGTAATTCTGTGAACTACCTTTGTGAATGCATCTGTCTCTGTGGTTTTATTTCACTTTACTTTTTGTCAGAGGGCATCTCCTGCTATATGTCGTATGACTTTATTTCACTCAGCAGTAGCTTGGAGTGTCCCTCTAGTCAGCAAGTGGTGCCTGTGTGGTGTGAGTTATGAAATAGGCTCCAGACATCCTCCTCCTGCTAGATATTTATAAAAATACTGTGGTCAGTTTTTTTTTTTTTTTACACATGATGACTGTTACACAAAGATATTTCTTACTATTATTGTCAAAGAGTCTTTTTAAAAAATTTTATTTTATTTTTTGCCTCCAAGGTTATCGCTGGGGCTGCACGAAGAATCCACTGCTCCTGGTGCCCATTTCCCCCTCTCCCCCACCCCCTTTTTCCTTTTTATTCTTAAAAATTATCTGTATTTATTGGATAGAGACAGCCAGAAATTGAGAGGGAAGGAGGAGAGAGAGAGAGAGAGAGAGAGAGAGAGAGAGACCTGCAGCCCTGCTTCACCACTTGTGAAGCTTTCCCCTGGCATGTGGGGACTGGAGGCTTGAACCTGGGTCCCTGCGCACTGTAATGTGTGCACTTAACCAGGTGCGCCACCACTCATCCCCCTTTTTTATATTTTATTGAATATTATAGAGAGAAATTAAGAGAGGAGGGTCAGATAGAGAAGGAGAAAGACAGACACCTGCAGACCTACTTCACCACTTGTGAAGCGACCCCCCTGCAGGTGGGGAGCGGGTGGCTTGAGCTGGGATCCTTGTGTTGATCCCTGCGCTTCTCACTATGTCACTACATGCAGGCTTCACTGTGTGTGCACTGCCCGGCCGCTTGTCACAGGTTCTTACAGCTCTGGGCTGAGCTGTCAGATCGAGAGACGTAGGGAAAGACACTGTCCCAGCAGCACTTTCTGTAGTGTGGTGGAGGGCAGGCTTGAACCTGTGGTTGCACATGACAAAGCAGACACTTCCTTATTTAAAAAAACTTATTTTTTTGGGTCGGGCGGTAGCGTAGTGGGTTAAGCGCATGTGGCGCAAAGCTTAAGGACACCGGTTCTCGCCCCCGGCTCCCCACCTGTAAGGGAGTTGCTTCACAGGCAGTGAAGCAGGTCTGCAGGTGTCTGTCCTTCTCTCCCCCACCCCCGCCCCCGTCTTCCCCTCCTCTCTACATTTCTCTGTCCTATCCAACAATGAACTACAACAATCATCAACAACAATAATGACCACAACAAGGACAACAAAAGGGTGAAAAATGGCCTCCAGGAGCAGTAGATTCACGGTGCAGGCACTGAGCCCCAGCAATAACCCTGGAGGCAATAAATAAATAAATAAATAAATTAATTAAATTAAAAACTTATTTTTATTGTGAGATAGGAAGGAGCGAGCAGCAGAACGTTGTTTAGCTCTGGTCTGAGGTGGTGTTGGGGGTTGAGACTGTGACCTCTGGGGCTTCAGACATACAAACGCTGCTCTGGTAGGTTGAGCTATTTCCTCAACCCTTGTGAATTAAATTTCAGCAGCCTAGGTGGTACTGCCACCGAGCTCTGAATAAGCATGAGGTCCTGAGTTCAGTTCTTGGCACTGCATGTGCTGCTCTGGCCTCTCTTCCTCTCTGATACTCTGTCTCATAAAATAAATCACAAAAAGTATATTTATTATTATTTTTACTTACTAGATAGAGACAGACAGAAATTGAGTGGGAAGGGTGAAATAGAGAGGGGAAGACAGAGAGACACCTGCAGCCCTGATAACACCTCTTGTGAAGCTTCACCCCTGCAGGTGGGGACCAGGGCCTTGAACCTGGGTCCTTGGACATTGTAATGTATCCTCAACCAGGTGCACCACTGCTCAGCTCCCATAAAATATATCCTTAACAAATAGATAAAGTAGGGTTGGGAAGAGGGTTCACCATGGATAGTGTGCCTACTTGAACCCGGCCACCATGACACTAGGGCAGAGTTGGCCTCTTGGTGTCTTCCCTTTCCTTCTTCTCACACCTCTGACTCTCTTTCTATCTGGAAAAAAAAAGTTGGTCTGGAGTGGTGAAGGGCCAGTGATGATGAAAACAAATTAGTTTAGCTACATAGATATTTATTTACTCCGTTATGTGTCAGATTTTGGAATAAGACAGGGCTGGATGGTCACATCTGGTTGAGTGTACCTGTCACAGTGTGCAAGGACCTGCATTCAAGCTCCTGGTTTCCACGTATGGGGGACAGCTCCACAAGTGGGGAGACAGATGTCTCTCTTTGGGCCTCTCCCCCTCTATCTCTCCTTTTCCTGTCAGTTTCTCTCAGTCTCTATCCAATAAATACAATTATGTTTATTTTTTAAAATATTTTTTAATTATTTGTTTATTAGAAAGGTAGAAGGCGAGAAAGAACCAGACATTGCTCTGGTGCATGTGCTGCTGGGGAAGGGATTGAACTCAGGACCCCATGCTTGAGAGTCCAATGCTTTATCCTCTGTGCCACCTCCTGGGCCACAATAAACTTATTTTTAAAGTGACATACACAAACACCCACTTTTTTTTTTTAAGGAAGTGAGTGAGACATACTTGAACACTGTCAGTTTGCTTCAGGAGAAGGACCTGTACGAGACATTTTAAAATACTATGACCCATGCTACCACAGAAATATGTGCAAAACACAGATGTACATATGGAAGAATGGATTTTTTCAGTTTGGGGAAAATTTTAGAGATTTTTTAAATATTAGGGATAATAATATTTGTAGAAGAGGCAATTACTTCACAGCTATGCAGGAAAAATGGATTTTTAGATCCACCAAGAGACCTCTGCTTATTTAAGCAGATATGATAGCATGTCTCTATTTCCCTACACTATTTGTTTATTTGTTTATCACCAGGGCTCACTATCCTTGGGTGGCTTTTTTTTCTTTTTTTATATTTATTTATTCCCTTTTGTTGCCCTTGTTTTATTGTTGTAGTTATTGATGTCATTGTTGTTGGATAGGACAGAGAGAAATGGAGAGAGGAGGGGAAGACACAGAGGGGGAGAGAAAGACAGACACCTGCAGACCTGCGTCACCGTCTGAAGCGACTCCCTTGCAGGTGGGGAGCCAGGGGCTCGAACTGGGAGCCTTACACCGGTCCTTGTGTTTTGCGCCATGTGCGCTTAACCCGCTGCGCTACCGCCTGACTCCCCTTCTTCTTTTTAAAAAACATTTATTTATGAGGGTCGGGCCGTGGCACAGTGGGTTAAGCACACGTGGCACAAAGCACAGGGACTGGAGTGAGGATCTCAGTTCGGCCCTAGCTCCCCACCTGCAGGGGAGTCGCTTCACAGGCGGTGAAGCAGGTCTGCAAGTGTCTGTCTTTCTCTGCCCCCTCTCTGTCTTCCCCTCCTCTCCATTTCTCTCTGTCCTATCCAACAACGAACAACATTAACAATGGTAATAATAATAACCACAACGAGGCTACAACAACAAGGGCAACAAAAGGGGAAAAAATGGCCCCCAGGAGCGGTGGATTCATGGTGCAGGCACCAAGCCCAGCAATAACCCTGGAGGAAAAAAAAAATTATTGGATAGAGACAGCTAGAAATCGAGAGGGAAGGGGAGATAGCGAGAGAGACAGAGAGGCACCTGCAGCCCTGCTTCACCACTCCTGAAGCTTCCCACCTGCAGGTGGGGACCAGGGGCTTGAACCCGGGACCTTGTACACTGTATTGTGTGCTCTTAACCAGGTGCGCCACCATCTGGTCCCTGGGTGACTTTTTTTCCTTCAAGATACAGATATGGGGCAGGGGCAGATAGCATAATGTTTATGCAAAGAGACTCTCATGCCTGAGACACCAAAGTCCCAGGTTCAATCCCCTATATCACCGCAAAGTAATGCTGAGCAGTGCTCAGGTTAAAAAAAGAGACATAGACATAAATATGTTTGGGCTGGTCTTGAACCTGAGTCGTGTGATGGCAAAGCAGTACACTACACAAGTGAGCTATTTTGCTGACTCCCCTTATGCTATTAGGTTGATTTTCTCTTAGCTGAATAAGGCAGTCGTTGGCCATTGCTGCTTGTGAATTTCATCTTGTCTCTGCAGGTCAAAAATGCCATGTTAGCAGGTGCCACAGGAATCATCCTATTCTCAGACCCAGCAGACTACTCTGCCCCTCATGTCCAGCCCTACCCCAAGGGATGGAATCTTCCTGGAACTTCAGCCCAGAGAGGGAATGTCTTGAATTTGAATGGTGCAGGGGACCCACTCACCCCAGGCTATCCAGCCAAAGGTAAGGGATGCCTGTGGAGGCCCACTCAGCTTTGCAAAAATACTAGTTGCTCTTACTAGCTGTAAAGTCCACCATTTACAGAGTAATATGAAAACTGAAATAATCATATTTTTTTCTTTTTTAAATTTTAATTTTTTAAAGTTTTTATTTACTTATTAATGAGAAAGATGGCAGGAGAGAGAGAAAGAACCAGACATCACTCTGGTACATGTGCTGCTGGGGACAGAACTTGGGACCTCATGCTTGGGAGCCCAGTGCTTTATCCACTGCACCACCTCTTGGACCACAGTGTAATTTTTTTTTTTCTAGGAGCTAAGGAACATTTCCATTATATTATTTATCTTCTTTTCTTTTTTTTTTTTTTCTAGAGACAGAGAAGGCAGAGAGAGAGTGAAAGAGACCAGAAACAGAAGCCTCCTTCAATGTGGGAGGGCCAGGCTAGAGCCTGGGTCAAGCGCTTGGCAAGGCAGAGCACTATCCATGTAGCTATTTTGCCAGCCTGGTTTTACATTTTCATGAAGTATGAACTTAGAGAGGGGAGGGTCTGTTGAATTCTCTCTCTCTCTCTGTAATAAAACTGCCAGAGCATTTGAAATTTTCTGTTTGCATTGTAATTGCTTCCAAGAGAGCAGTTCTGTAATATGTAAGTAATCTTTTTTAAATGGACTTCCACCTAACCAATAGAAAGCCTATCAGATTATTACACTAACTTTGTCAGATAAATGGGTGTTATTTGGGAGTTGGGTGGTAGGTAGCGCAGCGGGTTAAGCGCACGTGGCACAAAGCACAAGGACCCGCATAAGGATCCCGGTTCGAGCCCCTGGCTCTCCACCTGCCAGGGAGCTGATTCACCTGCGGTGAAGCAGGTCTGCAGGTGTCTGTCTTTCTACCCCCCCTCTGTCTCCCCCTCCTCTCTCCATTTCTCTCTGTTTTATCAATGACGACATCAATAGAAACAACAACAATAACTACAACAACAATGAAAAACAACAAGGGCAACAAGAGGGAAAATAAATAAATAAAATTAAAAAAATTAAAAATAAATGGGTGTTATTCCATTCTTGCCTCATTTGCTTCCCTTGATAGTATTTCAGTGAAAATAAGTAATTCACCTAAATTGCCACAGACTGAAATTCAGGATCTTTGTTCACTTCCTTTAAAGATTATAAGAGAGAGAGAGAGAGAGAGAGAGAGAGAGAGAGAACTCTAGCATCACTGGCACATTTGATGCTGGTGATCAAACTCATCCTTGAGGGTCTAACATTTAATCCATTGGGCCATCTCCAGGGCTACCTCTTTCAAATTTAGTAGAGATTCAGAGACCAGATCTCTATGCTTAGAAAACAGTATTGGAAAAACAAAACAAAACACTAGTAGGGGTGGGGGTAGACAGCATAATGGGTATGCAAAGAGAGGCTCCAAAGTCCTAGGTTTAATCTCCCAGCACCACCATAAATCAAAGCTGAGCAGTGTTCTGAAAAAATAAAATAAAATAAAGAAAAGAAAAGGACAAGAAAGAAAACTCTATTGCTCCAAATTAGATCCTAGGTTTTCTGAACTGCCCAGTGATTTCATTCTTC
Organism: Erinaceus europaeus; assembly: GCF_950295315.1. Taxonomy (NCBI): domain Eukaryota; kingdom Metazoa; phylum Chordata; class Mammalia; order Eulipotyphla; family Erinaceidae; genus Erinaceus; species Erinaceus europaeus. Next base: position 185,514,481 of record NC_080164.1, on the reverse strand, counting down.
TCTGGATAATACATACATGTGTTTAAATATTCCAGTGTGTTTCTGGGTGTTAACATGTAATATGTGAGGAGTCTTGGTATATTTCTAGTTATCTTCACAATCAAGATAGCAGTCATCACCCAAGCAAGTTTTCTTTTATTGTAATTGCTGCCTCCCAGTCCCCTGCCCCTCCATGCCAACTCTGCTGGTCTGCTGTCTGTCAGTATATTTATTTGGAAATTGATGTTTATGTTTCCACTATCCTTTTTTTTTTTTTGCTTGAGTAGTATTCTATTGAATGAATAGTCTCTTTATTTTAATCCCTTTTTTTTTGTTGCCTTTGTTTTTTATCATTGTTGTGGTTATTATTATTGTTGTTATGATGTTGTTGCCAGATAGGACAGAGAGAAATGGAGAAAGGAGAGGAAAGAGGAAGACAGAGATGGGGAGAGAAAGACAGACACCTGCAGACCTGCTTCATTGAAGCGACCCCCCTGCAGGTGGGGAGCCGGGGGCTCCAACTGGGCTTTGTTATGCCGGCCCTTGAGCTATGTGTGCTTAACCTTCTGCACTACAGCCCAACCACCTTTAATCCCTTTCTTGATGGACATTTGGACTGTTTTCACTTTGTGGACTTTAACATGAGTCTGCTCCAACTTGTTTTATACACAAGTCTTTGTAGGTATGTTTTAAGGTTCTAAAAAGTCACATGGAAAAAATATGGGGGGCAGGGGGTGCACCTGGTTGAGTGCACAAGGACCCAGGTTCGAGCTCCCAGTCCCCACCTGCAGGGGGAAAGCTTTGCAAGTGGTAAAGCAGTGCTGCAGGTGTCTCTCTGTCTCTCTCCCTCTCTATCACCCCCTTCCCTCTCAATTTCTGGCAATCTCTATCCAATAAATAAAGGTAATTTACTTATTTATTTAGTTATTTTTATTTATAAAAAGGAAACACTGACAAAACAATAGGATAAGAGGGGTACAACTCCACACATGCCCACCACCAGAGCTCCGTATCCCCTTCCCTCCCCTGATAGCTTTCCTATTCCTTAACCCTCTGGGAGTATGGAACCAAGGTCATTGTGGGATGCAGAAGGTGGAAGGTCTGGCTTCCGTAATTGCTTCCCTGCTGAAAATGGGCATTGGCAGATGGATTCATATTCTCAGCCTGTCTCTCTCTTTCCCTAGTGGGGTGGGGTTCTGGGGAAGCGGGGCTTCAGGACACATTGGTGGAGTTGTCTGTCCAGGGAAGTCCGGTTGGCATCATGGTAGCATCTGGAACCTGGTGGCTGAAAAAAGAGTTAACATATAAAGCCAAACAAATTGTTAACTACTCATGAACCTAAAGGCTGGAATACTTCAGATGAAGATTTAGGGGTCTCCCTTTTATAGATACCTAGTAGGCCTATTTTAGTTATATTCCAAAGAGCCCATGACTATACCAGTTTTTTTTTTTTTTTCTGAGTCTGACATCTGATATGCAGATGGACCCAGATTATTGTCTGGGGAGATGATGTCATGGCTGGAAAAAGGACTAGAAAGCTGGATCTGGGAGGAGGGTAGCTTCCAAATATGGAAAAGGCGTATACATGTTGTTGACTATAAACTCCATCGATTTGATCTGGGGCCCATATTCAGCTTAGGAGCCTATGTGACCTCTGCATCTCTGTAGGTCAGAGCTCACTTTCTGTGTGGGCTCTTAGTTCTAGTTCACTGGTCAGTGTGTTTATTTTTGTTCCAGTGCCAGGCAGTTTTGGTCACAGTGGCCCTATAATAATGTGGAGCATGATGCCTCCAGTTATGTTCTTTATTTTCCTCAAGATTGCTTTGGTAATTTTAGGTATTTTCTGGTTCCAGGTAGTGTTTGTAGCTTTTGTTCTACTCTCTTAAAATAAAAAAAAAGATGTATTTAGTTATAATAAAGAGAGAAAAAGAGAGAACCAGAGCATCACTGTGGCACATGCCTGAAAAAAGTTTTTCAACTTTCCTTTGAAAGGGTATTTATTACTGTTTGAATGTGATCTTTATCAGTTATCCCTATAACCTCATAATTCCCTTCTATTTATTTGTTAGAAAGCTTTTCTTTATGACATATGAGAAAGAGTTCCACATGTCTCACACACACACACACACACACACACAGAGAGAGAGAGAGAGAGAGAGAGAGGGAGAGAAAGAGAGAGGAGACTGACAGAGAGAGAGAGAGAGAGAGAGAGAGAGAGAGAGGGAGAGAGAGACTGACAAGCCAGAGCAATATTCCAGTATGTGCAGTGCTGGCAATTGAACCAGGAGCCTCAGGTGTGAATGCTTTGCTAGTGGAGCCCTATCCTCAGCTAGCTATCCCCTTATCTTTATGCTGCTTCTAGTTTCAAAATCCTGACTACTTTTCTAGGTATATGGTTGACTGAGACTTTAAGAAGATCTCCCCCCCACTATTGGTGGGCTAGCGGTTTACAGTACAGTTGTTCGCATATAGGCATAAGCGTTCATCTCCCCACAGTGTCTACAAGACACTCTCCCCTCAATGCAGGCCCTTTCTACCTGCAGCGCCAGGACCCCACAGCCCTCCATCCCATCTTCCTCCTCTCTTCCCCAGAGCCTTAGCTTTGGTGCTGTTAATATACCACACCCAGTCCCAAGTTTCACCTTATGTTCTCCCTAACTGTCCTTGATTCTGAAGTTCTACTTATGAGTGAGATTTCTGTCCTCCTCTTACTGCCTTAAAAAAATTATTTGTTTATTTTTCTTTTTGTTGCCCTTGTCTTTTTGTTGTTGTTGCTGTAGTTGTTGTTGTCACTGATGTTGTTGTTGTTGGATAGGACAGAGAGAAATGGAGAGAGGAGGGGAAGACAGAGAGGGGGAGAGAAAGACAGACACCTGCAGACCTGCTTCACGCCTGTGAAGCGACTTCCCTGCAAGTGGGGAGACGGGGGCTCGAACCCAGATCCTTACGCCGGTCCTTGTGCTTCGCGCCACATGCGCTTAACCTGCTGCGCTACCGCCCGACTCCCTACTGCCTTTTTTTATAAATTTAAATTTTATTTATTTATTCAATTATTTTTACCAGAGCACTGCTCAGCTGTGGCTTATGGTGCTATTGGGGATAAAACCTGGGTTTTTTGCTTTTCCAAGCATAAAAATCTTCCTGTCTTTTTGCGTGACCATTATATAATAAACCTCCCCAGCCTGAATCCAAAATATTTTTTAAAAATTCAATCAAGATAATTATGTGAAATGTCAAAACAAAATTGGGAGGCTATAACCACTAATTTGCATTAAAACACAAATAATACACTGCCTTATTGTTGAATTAGGCAAAATAATTGTTGTTCACTTTTGGAGAGCTTTAAAATCCCAATACAATTAGAAATGCATAAAAAAATCTATAATAGTAATTAATTCCTTGACACTCCGTGCTCAGATTTAATCATTTTTATATTATACAATTGATCTTTTTCAGAGTATACCTTCAGACTTGATGTTGAAGAAGGTATGGGAATCCCTCAAATCCCTGTACACCCTATTGGCTATGATGATGCAGAAGTGCTATTACGGTATCATTTTCTATTTGAATCAGTAAGATGTTTTGCACCAATGTGTCATTTCCTAAAAAAAAAAAAAAAAAAATGTAACCTAATTATGTTTAAAGTAAAGTCATCTATAAAAATAACTTGAACTAGTTAGAAGTAGCAGAGTACACTCTTGTTATTTCATACAGGAACAGTCAATTTAGTTACCAAAAAATAAGAAAATATTCCTTTGCTGCAAATTAAGTCTCCAAAACAAGACTATGCAAAGATAAAAAAAAAAAAAAAAAACTAACGACTTTAAGTTCTTGTATTTTCTCAGTGATTTATATGGTACTTGTACTTCACCTGCAATTTTTTTTTGCCCACCAGGTTATTACTTTGTGCCTGCACTGCTTCACTGTTCCCAGTCATTTTCTTTTCCTTTTTGATGGAGTGAGAAAGAGAGAGATAGGGAGAGACAGAGAGAAATGCCTCCAGCACTGCTCTACCACTCGTGAAGCTCTGCAGTTGGGGGCCAGGAATTTGAATCCAGATCCTCGCACATGGTAATGTGTGTACCTAGTGAGTTACCACTTGGTACCTTTACCTGTATTTTTTCATGTGCATTAAAATTTTATTTATTTACCATCTTTATTTATTGGATAGAGACAGCTAAAAATTGAGAGGGTAGGGGGAGATAGAGAGGGAGAGAGGCAGAGAGACACCTGCAACCCTGCTTCACCACTTGAAAAACTTTCCCCCTACAAGTGGGGACTGGGGACTCAAACCCAGGTCCTTGTGCATTGTAACATGTGCACTAAACCAGGTGTGCCACCACCTAGCCCCTTCATTTTATTATTTTATCCCATTTCTCTCTCATATTAGAAAGGATGAGAGAGGGACTAGGCTGTGTCTTCGTGTATTTTGTAAGTCCCCACCTGCAGAGGGGGAAGCCTCATGAATGGTGAAGCAGTGCTGCAGGTACCTCCCTTTTCCTTTCTCTCTTCCCTTCCTCAGTTTATCTCTGTCCTGTCAAGTAAAAGAATGAAAGAAAGAAAGAAAGAAAGAAAGAAAGAAAGAAAGAAAGAAAGAAAAAGAGAGAGAGAAAGAAAAAAGGCTGCTGGGAACTGTGGATTCATCATGCAGGCACCAAGCCCATCAATAACTATGGCGGCAACTAATAAAAGAAAATGAGAGAGAGAGAGAGAGAGAGAGAGAGAGACACAGAGAGAGAATGGACAGCATCACTTTGGCACATACCATGCCAGGCCTGAACTCAGGACTGAACTCAGGACCTCAGAACAGTCCAATCCTTCACCCATCGCACCACCCTCTGAACTATGCCTTTACCTGTATTTCAAAAGTAAATGTAACACCCACCACTTAGTGTGCAAAGTTGTACCAGTCACTTAATCTGTCTCTGACTTAGTTTTCTTGTCTGCAAATAAGGACAGAAACCCCCCAGTAGGGATAGGATGCCGTCATGTGTATAAACTATCTAGAATGTGGAGACATTTGGTGCTGCTGTCCTCCTTGCTCCTTCTGCTGTGTCAGTGCTGTTGAATGAGTGCCTACTATGTAATTGGCAGTCTCTTTAGAAATTATTGTATTCATAACAAAGTCTCTTTCTGTCTCTAGGATTTCTGGGACCTAATGCTTCCAGATCAGTTCACATAAGTCCAGTGTGAGGAGGTTGATACTCATTGACTCTTTCCCTAGATTGCTGTGGAGGGGAGAGGAGTTTTGACAATGCCTGCTACTTAGTATCAAATCTCAATAATGATTTAAAGTTTTTAAAATGTGATTTAGACAAAATAAAACTTCATGGTTTTTAAAAAGGAACTTTGAGGCTCAGTCTTTTCCTGTTTTCATTTATTTTGGCAGCCACATGGGGGGCCCTGCCCCCCCCAGTAGCTGGAAGGGAAGTCTCCCTGTAGCATATAACATTGGGCCCGGCTTTGCAGTAACTGCTTCTTTCAGGTAATTTCACATGACTTCACTAACCTGGAGACATTCAGTGTGTTCAGTGCAAAATGTCAGATCACAGTTCTGCTAGGAGTAGTCGGCTTACCTTTACTTCATTTTTATAACTAAAAGTTGGTCATGTTGCTACTCCAGGAGCACTTGGAGATGTTTTATGGAGATGTACATACAGAATTATAGAGGGCTGGGTGGTGGCACACCTGGTTAAGTGCACACAGTACAGTGCACAAGGACCCAAGTTCAAGCCCTTGGTTCCCACCTGCAGGGGAGAGCTTCATGGGCAGTGAAGCAGTGCTGTGGGCGTCTCTCTCTTCCTCTCTCTCTCTTCCTTTCCCTCTTGATTTCTCTGTCTATCCAACAAATAAAAAATAATGTGTAACTGTACCAAGTTCTCTCAATGGTGACACCATATTTGTTTCACACAGTCTCAAAAACTCCATTTGAGCTAGGTTTAACATCTTCACTTTCCTTTTTACCTAAATTAAAAAAAAGCCTTTACATGTAACTTTCAAAAAGCTAGATGGGAAAGTAGGTTTATTGAGGAAAGGTGTAGGGTTGGCGCAGTGAGTTAGTGTGACGGATGTACTGTGACCTGTGATTATTGTAGGGTCACTGCACTCCCAGGGCTAATCACGGCTGCTGGTGGCACACTACAGTGCTGTTAAATTGAACCCTGGCTACAGACTCTGTGCTCATGAGCTCAAACCCAGAGAAAGTAGTTTTGCCCAGTGAATCAGTGTCAGGAAATGTTAGCTATATGCTCTCAGGGGGACTTTCAAAATTGAGACAGCTCTCTTTGAAAAAGAGGCTCAGCCTTTCCCCATGTACTTTGAATGCATAAGATGTGAATGATGTTTTGCTTTATTTTTTTTCCCTTTCTGAGCCTGAGTTTTTATTTTCCCTTGCATTCAATGTTCTTCATTATAATTAATGAATGGGTATGAAAAATACTGAACCAAATCAGAATAAACAGGATCTGCCTAGAAAAGTTCAGTTGTCCTGTACATTTTAACAGGTACTTCCCAAATTCCCATTTAACACGTATTTATCATGTTTCTTATAGCCAATTCTGTAATAATGAATAGACATATGCCTTCAGTTATCAGGAGTAAGTAACTGAAAATCAGATTAATCCTAGCAACAGACATATTATAAAAGAGGCCTATTTGTGCTTTACTATGCAATTGGCTGTCTCCTTAATATTTTTAATTAGGTAGGGTATATTTAAAGTTTTTTAGAATGAAGTGGGAGAGATGGCTCATCAGGTGAGGCGCAGGTCTTGATATGTGCACAGCACAGGTTGGAGCTCTAGCACCACATGGGAGTCCTGGCTCCAGGGACACCTCCATCCTTTGCACTCCCTCTCTCTCTCTCTCTCTTGAAAAGTAATCTCAGGCAGTGAGACTGTGCATGAAAGAAGCCCAGTCTTCCCCAAACAAAGCAGTATCATATACATAAATAAACATTTTTAGAATGAATACATGAAATTTTTAATAGGATGTTTTTTATTTTAGTTAAGATTTAATGAAGGATGAAGAATGTAAAATATACCCAGTTTTTAAAATCTAACCTTTAACTGGATGCTTCTAGACTTAGAAATAAAAATTATAATTTCTTTTTTTCTAATATTTTTATTTATTTCTTACTGGTGGATAGAAACAGAGAAAGATTGAGAGGGTAAGTGGAAACGGAGAGGGAGAGAGACAGAGAGACGCCTGCAGCCCTGCTTCACCACTTGTGAAGATTTCCCCCTGCATCGGGGACCGGGGGCTCAAACCTGGGTCCTTGTGCACTGTAACGTGCATTCAACCAGGTGCGCCACCACCCGGCCCTTAAACTTTATTTATTTTATTTGATGGAACATAGAGAGATTGAGGAGGGAGATGGAAAGGGAGAGAGAGACAGAGAGACGCCTGCAGCCCTGCTTCACCACTCGTGAAGCTTCCCCCTGCAGGGGGGGACTGGGGGCTTGAGCCTGGATCCTTGCACACTGTAATGTGAGTGCTTGACCAGGTGCGCCCCCTCCTGGCCCCCAAATTATAATTTATACAGTGTAGACAGGAGGTTCAACAATGATTGAATTCAGGTGGCAAATAAATGAGAATCATGGTAGAGTTATGGTAGAGTTTTATGTACATGTGAGAATTTTTATGATTAGGCTTATTGTTTGGTCTGAAGTAATTTATTTGCTTTGAAATTCTAGGAAAGTTAAAATGCATGTTCATAACACCAATCAAATTACAAGAATTTATAATGTAATTGGAACTATCAAAGGATCTGTGGAACCTGGTGAGTCAATATATCGGAAAACATTTTGTTTTTACAAAGATGCCAGAAGTAAAAGTCGATAAACACTAGTCAACAGTTGATTTTTCCCTGAGTCTTGTGAAGCTGCCACATTTGAAAAACTTGTTAAGCTCTGAGTCTAGTTTTGATTATTTTTCCATTGGAGACACTCAGACAAGAGGAGGTTAAAGACACTGACTATAATGTGTGCAGTGCACTCCCTCTCACTGCTGTCCTTGCAGACAGGTATGTTATTCTGGGAGGCCATCGTGACTCTTGGGTGTTTGGAGCTGTGGATCCCACCAGTGGCACTGCAGCTCTGCAAGAGATTGTCCACAGTTTTGGAAACCTGATGAGGGAAGGTAAATAGTGTCTCTCTGGGGAGTGATGGCAAATGTGAACTGCCCATTGCCGTTATTTGGGGCAGCTGTATTGTCTGTTAACCATGACCGCAGGCTGGAGGCCAAGGAGGACCATTATTTTTGCCAGCTGGGACGCAGAGGAATTTGGACTTCTGGGCTCCACAGAGTGGGCCGAGGTAAGTCAGACTGTTCCTTCCGGGCCAACATGGAATACACTCACGTTCCTCAGGAGTGCTGCGGAGGTCCTGTTACTAGGAAGGCTTTAATCTGAAAGAAGCAGCAGGAGAATTTAAGGTAGAGTTTGCTGCTACTTTTACATCAGCAAAACAACAATTTCTTCATTACTGGACTACAACTAAAATTACTTGTTATTTTAAAATGTTGAAAGTATTTTTGTTCCTATTTGTATTTTCTTTTTTAAAATTTCTTTATTGGGGAATTAGTGTCCTCTTTGTATTTTCTTCAAGATTTATTCTTGTATTAATTAGTAAGAGATAGGAGGAGAGAGAGAACCAGAACATCACTTTTGCACATGTGATGCACAGGGGTTGAACTTAGGACCTCACACTGAAGAATCCAATACTTTACCCACTGTTCTACTTCCCGAACCTATTTGTATTTGTTTTGTGAAAGAACAAGTGAAAAAAAAAGGAAAAAAAAAAAAAAAAAAAAAGAAAGAACAAGTGAAAATTTTATCTCCATAAAGTACTCAAAACTAGCAAGCTGTTTCTGACAAGAAATAAGTTCTAAGAAAATATAAGATGTTCTACTAAGATGATAATATTTTGTTCATATTTTCACATTTATAATTTCCATATAAAATTGAAAAAATATAGTTCAGCATTCTCTAAGATAAGTGCCTAATTGTTAAGATATTTTTAAAATTGAATTGATTTAATAAACTGACTAACAATCTCAGATTTATTTTTCCTCACACAGAATTTCCATTTGCTACTGCTTCTTTTAGAAAAGAAAAAAATTAGTGGTGCTAGGCCCCAATATACTCCTTGGGGTATTTTTTTTTTGAGAAACAGAGTCACCATAGTACTACTCCATCTTCTCTGGAGTTTCCCCTGGTGCCCTGGTGTCCCCATCTGCTGCTGGGGTTTGGATAGAGGGCCTCCTGTGTGGGAAGGCAGACTCTACTGAGTGAATTGTCTTTATTTATTAAGCCATTATTTATTTATGATTAATACAAGAATGTAAAACTACCAGGTTCAAGCCCCGATGCCTACCTGCAGGAGGGAAGCCTCATGCACAGTGAAGCAGTGTCACCGGTGTCTCTTTCCCTCTCTCGACGCCCCCCTTTCCTCTTGATTGCTTTCTGACTCTATCAAATAAATAAAAATATTAAGAAAAACTTTTTAAAAAGTTGACTTGGATCTCAATGAATCTGAATCCTTAACATGTGAGTAAGGATTTCTACAGATACTTTTCACAGATTTCTAGGTTTTCATTAATTCTTATTTAGTTGATCTGGGGAGGGACTCAACATCTTGGAGCCTCAGCGCTTCGTGTTCTGGAATCATACTTTGAAAATACATTTTTCTTTGGGACTCCCTGCTATTACTAGACATAATTGCTAAACACTATATTTTTCTTTCTTGTTTTAATTGCATCCATATTGTTGTCAGCCAATTATCAGTGTTTTTACAAATTTTGGTCAAAGGAGTAGGCATTTCACTCATAAATACATTTACAGACCACATTACCACTAAATTAATTTGCCAGTTTTGTTTACATTTCTCAGTTGTTAATGTGAATTAAGCAACAATTTGTTTCAATTACAGGAGAATGCAAGGATTCTCATGGAGCGAAGTGTTGCCTATATCAACTCTGATTCATCTGTAGAAGGTAGCCACAGTGCAAGTCATCACTAGACAGTAGATGTCTCTGGAATCGGAAAGTCACAGCTTGTGAGCCAAAAATATGCTCTTTCTTTGAGAGCTCTCACTAATACCTTCAGCTTACCAGGGAAATTATGATTTAAATGAATGACTGTAGCTCACCACTCCCCTTTCCTGGGCCACTACTTACAACTAGTATTAGTCATATTCTCAGATGTTTATCTGAGAAAATGTTACATAAGGACATTGTTGGGGCCAGGTGGTGTTACACCTGGTTGAATGCACACATGACAATGCCCTAGGACCCTGGTCCCCACCTGCAAGGGGGAAACTTCATGAGTGGTGAAGCCATGCTGCAGGTGTCTCTCTCTCTCTCCCTCTCTGTCTTCTCCTTCTTTCAATTCCTCTCTGTGTCTATCCAAAGTAAATAAATAAACAAATGGACATTTTTTTCCAAGGTGTTCATTTCACACCTCCCCACAGTGTGTACTGAGGGCCTCTCCTCTGCTGCTGCCAGGCACCGCCCCGCCCTCCTCAGTAAGCCCGACTTGCAGACAACAGTTTGCTTGTCATCCTGCAGTCTGTCCCCTTACTTTGTGTCTCCAATGCCACCAGTATTTGTCCTTCTCCTGAGTTATTTAATGGGGCCTAACTCCCTTCCAGTTCCAACCGTGTGGTGGCAAATGGCCGCTTTGTTTTTTCTTACAGCTGAGTAGTGACATCCACATCCACTCATCTGCTTTGGGGCTTTTGTGTTGCTTCTCAGTCTTGCTTAGCATAACAGCGCTGTAGTGAACCTAGGTGGCAAATATATTTTTGGGCTACTGTTTATTTATGTTTCTCAGAGAGATACCCAGTAGAGGAATTGCTGGATGATAGATCCAGAGCAGATATATATTAAACCATGATAAACTTAAATGCTGTTTTCTGTGGGGACTGGGCCAGTTTATAGTCCTACTGACATTACATAATACACTGAAATGGCTGCGTTCCTCCATTTCCTCACCAGAATTTGCTTCCTGTTTGATGCAGGTCATCCTCCCAGGTGTGAGCTGTTACCTCAGTTCTGCCTTGCTTTGTGTCTCCTCAGCCCCAGTGATTTTGAGCACTTTCCTATACCCTGCCGCCTGCCTCTCCATCCTCTCTGCTGAGATATGTGCTCAGCAGTTCTCTCCATTTTTTGATGGAGTTGTTTAATTCTGTGAATTATTTATAATCTTGGATATTAATCTTTTGTTAGATGTTAGCACATTCTTAATGTGGAGATAGTAAAAGAAGTTGGCCAAAATATGTCAGAAGAAAAATTTGAAAAGATTTCATACAGAAAAGCCTCCATATTGTTAGGATGCACATGAAATAAGCCCAAAATGGACTCCTTTGTGACCCTGACAGGTGATATGTCTCTAGGCTTTCACTGCATCACAGTCACTTCTAGAAAAGCTTGTCTTGGCCACCCCCTCCCCCCATATACCTGGTCTTGCCTAGTCAACACTTACTGCTCACTGACATCTCCAGCTTCTTGATGCAGCCACTGATGGAGGTGAGCAGAAATGAGTGCTGCTTTTTGCTTCTGCACTGCCTAGGCCCCGTGGAGGTGCTGTCTGCCCGGCATGGGGCCTCTGCCCTGCAGCAGAACTGTCCCTGTGCCCAACAGAGACTCTCCACACCCTGTCTCGCCTTCCCTACATGATGCCCTCAGTCTGAAGGCTATGCTAGCTCCTCTGTAACTTCTATTTACAACATGTAATTTTTTTAAAGTTAGAATTACACATTGGAATTTCATCTTATTTTCAGGCAATTATACTCTCAGAGTTGACTGTACACCCCTTCTGTACCAACTGGTATATCAGCTTACAAAAGAGGTACAGTAACAGATAATATGAATGTTTTCTGATAAGTGATTAGTACTCATTTTCTTTACTAGTGGTACTTACATTAAAGTAGTAACAGACTAGTTTATTCATATAGATAACAATATATTTAAAAGATTAATTTACTAATGAGAGAAGCAGGGCATTCATGCAGTGCTTGGAATTGAACTCAGGACCTCATGCTTGGGAGTCCAACCCTTTATCCACTGCACCAGAACAAAATCTGTAATAAATCTATTTGTGGTTTGAGTGTGAAGATAGTACTATCTGTCTGTCTTATTAATAGTTGTGTAGATTGTTGTGATGTACAGTGTAAAATTTCATCTGTCAGAGGCTTTGGATATAACAAATGAACATCTAACTGCAAATACAAAGATGACCTTTCCTAGTTTTCATTAAACTAGCATTTATTGTTCACTTCTCTTTCTTTTTAAAAAGTATTTTATTTATTTATTTATTTATTTATTTATTTTATTTATTTATTTATGAGAAAGATAGGAAGAGAGAAAGAACCGGACATCACTCTGGCACATGTGCTGCTGGGGATCAAACTCAGGACCTCATGCTTGAGAGTCCAATACTCTATCCACTGCACCACCTCCAGGACCACACATTGTTCACTTTCCTATGAATGATTAATTTTTATCAGCACTTAGTGTTTTGGCTGGCAGTTTAAACCAAATGGTGACTTTAGGTCTGGGTTAGGGCTGAACTTAAATGGTTGGAGAGCAGAGGCTAGATAGAATAAAGGTTATGCAAACAGGTTCTCATGCCTGAGTGCCCCAGGTTCAATCCCCCCCCACCATAAGCCAGAGAGAATGGATGGGGGCCAGGGGGTGGTACACCTGGCTAAGCACTCACATTACAGTATGCAAGGACCCAGGTTCAAGCCTCTAGTCCCCACCTGCAGGTGTCTCTGTCTCTTTCCCTCTCTGCCTTCCCCTTCTCTCTCAATTTCTCTCTGTCTCTATCCAATATAAATACATAAAAATATTGAGGGGGGGAGAGAATGAGAATGAATAGGTGCAGTGGTGTACTAGAGTTGGGGCCTTGCTTGCAGCTGAGGCAGGAAAACCTCATCTGTGGTGTCCTGGCCAAAGGGAGATAGTTCAGTCAGGCTGGCCTGAGCCTTTGCAATTCCAGGAGCTGAAGAGGATTTTGCTGGGAATTCAAGCTGGATGTAGGGGTGGCAGCAGGATGCCAGCCACTGCAAACGTACTGGAACAGAACAGAGAGCATATCCTAGCTGGATGGGAATGAGCAGAACACCAGCACTGTTTGTGAAGCTCCCCCCCTGCATGTAGGCCCCGGGACTAATCAAGGTCTTGGTGTACAGTCTATCAGGTGTGACACTATCTTGCTCCTAAAATCACAGTTGTTTCCCAGTTCACAAGCCCTTATAGGGGACTGGGGAGCTGGGCAGTAGTACAGTAGGTTAAGCACACATGGTGCAAAGCGCAAGGGCTGAGGTAAGGATCCTGGTTCGAGTCCCCGGCTACCCACCTGCAGGTGGTTGCTGCAGGTGTCTGTCTTTCTCTCCCCCTCTGTCTTCCCCTCTCCATTTCTCTCTGTCCTATCCAACAACAATAACAACAACAGCTATGACAACAATAACAATTATAACAACCACAGCAACAAGGGCAACGAAATGGGGAAAATGGCCTCCAGGAGCGGTGGCACCAAGCCCCAGCGATAACCCTGGAGGCAAAACAAAACGAACAAATAAACAAACAAACAACCAGGGGACTGGAATAGGATAATGCTTATGCAAAACGACTTAAATGCCTGTGGCTTCAAAGCCCCATTCAGTTCCCCACATTAGCCCGAGCTGAGTTATGCTCTGGTAAAAAAATAAATAAATAAATAAAGCTCTGAAAAGTAGTTTACTAGGATAATGTGCTGCTTTGTGTGTGTGCAAACTAGGTTCAGGCATGCCCCCCTCCCCTATAAATGGGGCCATGACACCTGAGGTTCAGAAAAACAGATTATTGGCACGGATGCAGAATTTGTTCATGTTACGAGTTCTAGGCCCTGAATTTCAGCAGAGTTTCTTCTCTTTCTTCTTCTTCTCCTCCTCCTCCTCCTCCTCCTCCTCCTTTTTTTTAACCATAGCACTGCTCAGCTCTGGTTATGGTGGTTGGGGGATTGAACCTGGGACTATGGAGCCTCAGGTGTGAGAGTCTGTTTGCATAACCATTATGCTATATACCTCTACCCCACTCCCACTTTTTAAAATTTTATTTATTTATTTATTTTTTACCAGAGCATTGCTCAGCTCTGGCTTGTAGTGTAGGAGACTGAACCTGGGACTTTGAAGCCTCAGGCATGAGAGTCTCTTTGCAGATATGCTATCTCCCTTGCCCCAGAATTTCTTTTTTATAGTAAAACAGTCCACAAAGAAAGTTGGCTAATGATTCACAGTTGGGCATGTGGGGACCATGAGATGGGCAGAGGTAGTAAAAGGCTCAAAAGCTCTCAGGACCGCACAAACACCAGAAAATAGAGGGGGATTAAGCCTGGAATTTATAGATGTCCTAAAAATCTGGTACAAATATTTGCAACTGATTTTTTATATTTTTACTTCACCACCACAATGAAGGAAGTTTTGGAGCTGTGGTCTCTTTCACTCTTCTCTACTTTAATACACACACACACACACACACACACACACACACACACACACACACTCACATACACACACTCACACACATTCACACAAACTCGCACACACACACTCACATACACACACTCACACACATTCACACAAACTCGCACACACACACTCACATACACACACACACACATTCACACACACTCGCACACACACACTCACATACACACACACACATACACACACTCACACACATTCACACACACTCACACACACACACTCACATACACACACTCACACACACACACTCACATACACACACTCACACACATTCACACACACTCACACACACACACTCACATACACACACACACACACTCACATACACACACACTCACACACACACACTCACATACACACACTCACACACACACACTCACATACACACACTCACACACATTCACACACACTCGCACACACACACTCACATACACACACACACATACACACTCACACACATTCACACACACTCACACACACACACTCACATACACACACTCACACACATTCACACACACTCGCACACACACACTCACATACACACACACACATACACACACTCACACACATTCACACACACTCACACACACACACTCACATACACACACTCACACACACACACTCACATACACACACTCACACACATTCACACACACTCGCACACACACACTCACATACACACACACACACACACACTCACATACACACACTCACACACATTCACACACACTCACACACACACACTCACATACACACACACACACACACACAAGTTCTGTTGAGAATGCTCTGTTCCTTAGCCAACAGCTGCTGTTTGAGTAGGAGGTACAAAGACTGGCATCATGGGGTCAGACAGTGGTACACCTGGTTAAGTGCACACATTACACTGCACAAGGACCGGGTTCAAGCCCTGGTCTTCACTTGCAGGGAGAAAGCTTCACAAGTGGTGAAGCAGGGCTGCAGGTGTCTCTCTGTCTTCTGTCTCCCCTCCTCTTACAATTTCTCTGTCTCTATCCAATAATATTAAAAAAAAAGACAGGCATCATGAATGAGAATCTAGGCTGCATTTTCTCTAGGAATACTAGGATAACTATTATAGCAAAGTGATTAAAATTTTATTTTATTTATATATTGGTTAGAGACAGAAACTGAGGAAGGGGGAGATAGAGACACCTGGGGTGAGGGTACATAGCATAATGGTTATGCAAGGAGACTCTCATGACTGAGGCTTCAGGGTCCCAGGTTCAATCCCCTGTACCATCATTATCCAGAGCTGAGCAGTGCTCTGGTTAAAAGAAAAGAGAAAAGGAAAGGAAAGGAAAGGGACACCCGCAGTGTTACTCTACCACTTGTGGACCTTCTCCCTGCATGTGGGGACTGGTGGCTTGAACCTGAGTCCTTGTGCATGGCAGTGTGTGTGCCCTACTGGGTGTGACACTGCCTGGCCCTAAAAGTGCATTTTCCTGCAGATGCTTGTAGGGTTTTCCCCACACACGAATGAACGCTACATAGTGCACATTCAGAGAGAAGCAGAAGTTGACATCATCATTCAGGTGACTTCCTGCTGACATTGCTTGAGTTGCTTCAGCTGCTGTTTCTCAAAATTTGCTTTCAGATCTCCAGCCCTGATGATGACTTTGAGAGCAGATCTCTCTATGAGAGCTGGTTGGAGAAGGACCCTTCACCTGAAGATGAACATTTTCCCAGGTAAATTATATGCATATCTTCTGCTACATGGTGTATCATGAGTGTCCTCTTAATTCTCTGCGTCAGACATCATCTTTGAGTAGCCCTTGGTTTGCTGATCAGTCAAAAACAAACAAAGAAACAAACAACAAGCAATTTACCCTTAATAGAGATAGATACAGTTTTGCAAATTTCTTTTTAAAGAATATTTATTTATTCCCTTTTGTTGCCCTTGTCTTATTGTTGTAGTTACTATTATTATTTATTTTTGATGTCACTGTTGGATAGGACAGAGAAATGGAGAGAGGAGGGGAAGACAGAGAGGGGGAGAGAAAGATAGATGCCTGTGAAGCGACCCCCTGAAGGTGGGGAGCTAGGGGCTTGAATCGGGATCCTTATGCCAGTCCTTGCACTTCGCACCATGTGCGCTTAACCCGCTGCACTACCGCCCAACTCCCTATGTATTCTTTTCATTTATACAGTAGAAGCTTTGCTGAATTTATATTTATTTTGTATTTATTTGTTCCTTGCTGCAATACTATTTCTAAAATCAACATGTGAATTAAATATTGTAAAAAATAAAGTTAAAAAAAAGAGGTTAACTTTTTTCTTTTAACTAGAGCACTGTTCAACTCTGGCTTATGATGGGGGGGGATTGAACCTGGGGCTTTGGAGCCTCAGGCATGAGAGTCTCTTTGCATAACCATTATGCTATCTATGCTCTGCCTGTTGTTTCCATTATAAAATTTAGACATAGAGGGCTGGGGAGATAGCATAATGGTTATGCCAACAACTTTCATGCCTGAGGTCCCAGGATCAATCCCCAGAGCCATCAGAATTCAGAGCTCAGGGGTGGGAGGAAATATATATATATATATATATATATATATATATATATATATATATATATATATATATATTTATTTTAAAAAAATACTTGCATAGAGATTTTATAACCATTCAGAGTATAGTATCAAAAATACAGTTATATGCAAAATAATAAATAAATTTACTCAACCTCTGTGCAAACTATGGTGGTTATTGGAGGACATGGGGCAGGAATGAGGGGATAGGTAAAGGGGTCTCTGGTGTAATAGCACTGGAACTTTGGCAGGTGTGGTGAGTCTTATACATCCATGTAGGTGTGAAATTACAGCCCTAAGATGTTACAGTACTGAAAACCGGTACTGTCAATAGAAGTATGTCACATTTAGAAAGCATAGTTTTGCTCTAAAGTCACATAAAGTGTTATATTCTGGGCTGAGGAACTAACTTATTGACTAGAACTCCAACATGCAGGCCCGGGGCCCCAGAGGCTGAAGATTCAGTCCCTAGCACCACTTTAGGCCAGAGCTGAGCAGGGCTCTGCTTCTCTCTGCTGCTTTTCCTTCTCTCTCACAATAAATAAGTATAAAGTTGTATTCTGCTTTACTGACTTCACATTACATTATGAATTTTTTAGGAGAGGGTTAGGACCCTCTATATTATATATGTATTTGTTGGATAGAGACGGCCAGAAATCAAGAGGGAAGGAGGTGATAGAGAAGGAGAAAGACAGAAAGGCACCTGCAGCACTGCTTCACCACTTGTGAAGCGACTCCCCCTGCAGGTGGGGCTGGGAGCTTGAACCTGGTCCTTGCTCACTGTAGTGCGAGCTCAACCAGGTGTGCCACCACCCAGTCCCCATTATGAATTTTTCTATAATGATATATATATATATATCTGTATCAATATATGTGTACGTAGATTATTATTTATGTGTAATGAAATACAATGTGATTAGATTTATTTTTGAAAACAGCAAGACACATTTAGATTCTAAATGATCACAGAGATAGGCAGAAACCCTATATATATATATATATATATATATATATATATATATATATATTAATTAACTTAAAAATAGTGACTAATAGTGTTTTATAAGATTGTAAGATGACAGGGCATAGAGTTCTGTGTCCCCATCCCCACCAGAGTTCTGTGTCCCCACCCCCACCAGAGTTCTGTGTCCCCATCCCCACCAGAGTTCTGTGTCCCCACCCCCACCAGAGTTCTGTGTCCCCATCCCCACCAGAGTTCTGTGTCCCCACCCCCACCAGAGTTCTGTGTCCCCATCCCCACCAGAGTTCTGTGTCCCCACCCCCACCAGAGTTCTGTGTCCCCACCCCCACCAGAGTTCTGTGTCCCCATCCCCACCAGAGTTCTGTGTCCCCACCCCCACCAGAGTTCTGTGTCCCCATCCCCACCAGAGTTCTGTGTCCCCACCCCCACCAGAGTTCTGTGTCCCCATCCCCACCAGAGTTCTGTGTCCCCATCCCCACCAGAGTTCTGTGTCCCCATCCCCACCAGAGTTCTGTGTCCCCACCCCCACCAGAGTTCTGTGTCCCCATCCCCACCAGAGTTCTGTGTCCCCATCCCCACCAGAGTTCTGTGTCCCCATCCCCACCAGAGTTCTGTGTCCCCACCCCCACCAGAGTTCTGTGTCCCCACCCCCACCAGAGTTCTGTGTCCCCACCCCACCAGAGTTCTGTGTCCCCACCCCCAACAATAACCGCCACAGTTGTCACAGTCTTAGAGGCAGTCTGCTTGCTTCTGTTTTTCCTTTCTTCCTTTTTCCTTTTGTGAGTTTATGTGTATCAGATATCTAGATTCCACCTATGAGTGAAACCATCTGGTAGTTTTACTTCATCTCTTCACTTATTTCTCTAAGCTTTATTTATACTTATTTCTCTAAACCCTCAGTTCCATCCATTTGGTCCCAAAGGAAACAGTATCATCCTATTTGATGGATGACTAGTATTCCATGGAATACTAGTATTCCATGGAATACTATCTTCTTTACCCAATCATCTGTCAATGGACATGTAGGTTGCTTTCACTTTGTCTGTTGTTAATAAGGCAGCTATGAACATAGGGGTGCATATGTCTCTTCAAGTTGTATATCCCCCTTCCCCCCCCCCCCCCCCCCCCCCGCCAGAGCACTGCTCAGCTCTGGCTTATGGTGGTGCAGGGGACTGAACCCGGAACTTTAGAGCCTCAGGCAAGAGTCTCTTTGCATAACGATTATGCTGTTTCCCCCTCCGTATTATGTATATCTTTTGCATACATGCCTAGGAGTGGTAATTCCATTTCTGTTTAAGGACTCTCCATACAGGGCTGTAGCAGTGTGCCTCCCGCCAAGGTGTGACAGATAGGGAGGGACCAGCAAGTGTCAGACTGAGAAGATGGGAGCACACTTGCAGGGCATCCCTCAACTCTGTTCGGGGCCAGTGCAGACATACAGGTTTTATGTACCAATTTGTAGCAGGTATAGAAAAGTATCTTAGAGGTGGAAACCCTTTTTCTAATAATAAAAGAAACACACCATGCACTTTCTTGCTCTTTGAGGGATAGGATTCATTTTCCGACTTATTTGACTTCATATTCTGTAGGAAGTGATTTCTCTGTGTTTACTTGTATTCTACATTTAGAATCAACAAGCTGGGATCTGGAAGTGATTTTGAAGCTTATTTTCTGAGACTTGGAATTGCTTCTGGCAGAGCCCGGTACACTAAGAACAGGGTAAGCAGACTGTCTATTACAGTCGATTACAGTCTATTACAGTTCCATACTACACCCACTACATGCTTTCTATGTCCTAAGACAATACAGATTAGAATATGAGAATTATGGGGGCTGCTGAGAATGATTCCTCTTTTTTTTTTTTTTTTTTTTTGCATTTTTTGGAGACTGATTCCTTCTTAGTGATAAGAATAATAGCTTAACTGCAAAGTAGTAACAGTTTAAAACTGAAAGTAGGACAACTTAGAAGACTAAGAAGTAAAAAAAAAAGTCAAAACTTATAACTTCATAATGGTATCCATTTATTGTGAAATCAGGGTCCAGTGTCATTCGGTCACAGGCTCTGGGAACACAGAAAAGGTGTTGACACACAATTTCTTTCAGCTGCAGAGATGCTTAGCTGTCCAGAATCTTCCATTCTGAATCAACTTATAATTTTAAACTGTCCCAACTAACAATTTTTTACTTCTCAGAAATACAGTGAGGATTCTCAAGCGGTATTTTGATATAGATTATTATTATTATTATTATTATTATTATATTTTTATTTCTTGGATAGAGACAGCCAGAAATCAAGAGCAAAGGGTGGGGTAGAGAAGGGAGAGACACCTGCCACGTTGCTTCACCACTCGCAAAGCTTTCCCCTTACAGGTGGGGACCAGGGGCTCAGACATGCGACATATGTGCTCAACCAGGTGTGCCACCACCCGGCCCCTTGATACAGATTACATGAATTGTAAGACAAATACTGGTAGAGTTTTAAATCAGTGAACACTTGGCATTAGTGTCTGGGTTACATTTTCACCTTTATTGCTTCAGTGGGATATAACCCAGTGTGCCATGTATGTTTTTTACTTAGTCTTATTTAAGAGTACATAGAATATCATAAATTGAGTATTTAATTCTTATCTCCCCTTCCCCCTTTTCTTAGAGAACGGATAAGTACAGCAGCTACCCACTATATCATACAATTCATGAGACATTTGAATTGGTAGAGAATTTTTATGATCCCACATTTAAAAAGCAGCTTTCTGTGGCCCAATTACGAGGAGCACTGGTTTATGAACTTGCAGACTCAAAAATCATTCCTTTCAATATTCAAGACTATGCAAAAGCTTTGAAAAACTATGCAACAAGCATCTACAATTCAGCCAAGAAACACAGCCAACAATTGAGAAACCACGGAGTATCATTTGGTAAGAGATGTGTGAGCTGATATTTCATAACCTTTTAAAATTTTTTCTAAAATTATTTTTATCTTTATTTATTGGATATAAACAGCCAGAAATTGAGAGGGTAAGGATAGAGAGCAAGGGAGAGAGAAAGATACCTACTGCACTGCTTCACCCCTCGCAAAGCTTTCCCCTTGCGGGTAGGGAGCAGAGGCTATGAGCCTGGGTCCTTGTGGATTGTAGTGTGTGTGCTCAACCAGGTGCACCACCACCTGGCCTCCATAATCTTTAAATTAGAACTGTTAAGACATCATTTTCTAGTGGGTCAGAGAGATCGCAGGGGAAACAGCAACAGTGACAGCAGCACAGCAGACACATACCTGAGGCCCCAGAGGCCCCAGAGGCCCCAGGTTTAATCCCACCCCCCATTTTTTTGCCTCCAGGGTTATCGCTGGGGCTCAGTGCCTGCACTATCACTGCTCCTGGTGGCCGTCCTTTCCATTTGTTGTTGTTATCATTATTGCTGCTGTTGCTGTTGGATAGGACATAGAGAAACTAAAAAAGGAGGGGGAAGATAGAGGGAAAGGTAGACACCTGTAGATCTGCTTCACCTCTTGTGAAGTGACCTGCAGGTGGGGAGCTTGGGTTCAAACTGGGATCCTTTGGCCAGTCCTGGAATTTCATGCCATGTGCACTTAACCCGGTGTGCTACCACCTAGTCCCCAAAATGTCATCTCTAATGATATCAATGCATACTACTCCATATTAGAATTTATCTGCTTAATTTATTCTCAGTTGTATAAAAAAAATCTTCAGTGCCTACTAGAGAAAATAATCTAATAATTGTAGGATGAATTAATTTTGTTGAAGTTAATGTGACAGACTTTGGGATGGTAATTATTTTATGTATATTATTGCCTTAAATATTTTAATGTTGTAAGAACAATATTATAAAAAATGCGACAATACTACAATTCCTAATTATCAATGGAGCACTGGGGCATAAGCCCAAAACCTTATGCACATGTGATACCTGGGATGGCTCCCCAAATTCAGTTTTCATTTCTTGTTTCTCTGGGAAAAGGAAAGAGGAAGAAAGAGGAGAGACAACTCAGCACTGTCCACCATATGCAGCGTCCCTCTATGCTACTGCTGGTGCTCCTGTGTAGTGCCAGGACTCAGACCCTCAGGCGTGATAGCATGTGCTCTGCCCCGGAGCTATCCCCGTCCTGTGCATGTCTTCTAGTTTCTCCGTTGTGCAAAGGGTATTTTACACCTGCTATGTACTTTCCACTTCTGGACCTGGTGGCTTTTTTAAAAAACCCATTTACTAAATTTGTGATCAGTAGTGGTTTATCAGATTGTGAGATCATGAGATAGAGTTCCACATTGCTCTCATCTGTTGTCTTTTTTATTGTTTTTACGACCCAGGCGTCTCTTACAGAGTATGGTACAGCTAACGGGTGTGATACCAGAGGGCTGAGCTCTGGGTCCAACCCTAACTTTAATATTCAGTTCCTGGGTGGCCTTGGGGAAGTTACTTTGTGTTTCAGCTTTCTTATAAGTGGTGGTGGGTATGTTTCCCAGATGCTGTGGTGGGGGGAGGGGTAAGAACAGGGTATGTTTCCCAGATGCTGTGGTGGGGAGGTTAAGAACAGGATGTGGGGGGGTCTGGCGGTAGTGCAGCGGGTTAAGTGCACATGGTGCAAAGCTCAAGGACCGGCTTAAAGATCCCTGCGGGGGGGGGGGTGTCTCTTCACAAGTAGTGAAGCAGGTCTGCAGGTGTCTATCTTTCTCTTCCCCCTCTGTCTTCTCCTCTCTGTCCTATCTAACAACAATGACAATAATAACAACAATAACCATAAAACAACAAGGGCAACAAAAGGGGAAAAATAGCCTCCAGAAGCAGTGGCTTCCTGCGCAGGCACTGAGCCCTAGTGATAACCCTGGAGGCAAAATAATTAAAAAACAAAAAGAACAGGATATGTTTCCCAGATGTGTGGGGTCTGCTGTTCGGTAATGGAAACACTGGTGACTGACTTGTATTAGATTAGCCTACTGCTGTTTTCTTGTGACTGTGGTACTGTCTTTATACCACCTTATCAAATATTTTTTATCCATTATATACTAATTCACTGTGCTGTCTCCTGGATACTTACTGCAGAAACAGTCTTTATCCTCAAAGAGCTTAACGTCTCAAGTGGGCAGGTGTTGACAATATGCAAAGGGCAAGTTGACCTTTAGAGTAATATAGTTCTGTGTCCAGGGTCTCGTTGTAAGTACATACTGGTTGAATAAGTCAGTGAATACTTTGTTTCTTAGTTATGAACTTTAAAAAGAATGACCTGTATCCTAGTCTATGGAGTTATTTCCTTCAGGATCTAGTTCATTTGACCCTTTTCTCTGTCATACGATATTACTTGGCAATTTCCGTGGTTCCACAAGAAGGCAGAGTAGGCTAATCTGTGTACTCAGTCCGTACCCTGATGTCGAGAGGGCAAGAAAGTGGAGCTGACGGGAAACACTGCTTACAATTGTCTCTTCTACTTTCCCTTTTTTAAAAGATCCCTTATTTTCTGCGGTAAAAAATTTCTCAGAGGCTGCTTCAGATTTTCATAGAAGACTTGCACAAGTTGATCTGAATAAGTAAGTTTCTGATCTAAAACTCCCCATTATTTAGAAAAACAAAAGAGTAACTAGAATAAGCTGTGTCTACTCCTACAAATACTCACTTCAAGAATGGTGGAAAAATGTTGCAGTTCTCTATCATCTATCATCCAGCATCTATCTATCATCTATCTATCTTCTATCTACATGTCTATCTTTAAAAAAAAAAAAAGATTTCCCAGAGTGGCGGAATCATGCAGGTATGAAACTCCAGTGAGAATGACCCTCACTTTAGTCAATACTTCAAGGTTCTGCACATGTGCAGTATGCCAAACTACAAT
Source organism: Erinaceus europaeus (assembly GCF_950295315.1). Classification (NCBI taxonomy): domain Eukaryota; kingdom Metazoa; phylum Chordata; class Mammalia; order Eulipotyphla; family Erinaceidae; genus Erinaceus; species Erinaceus europaeus. Next base: position 185,490,607 of record NC_080164.1, on the reverse strand, counting down.
CCCTATTTCCTATGGCCAGTTGAGGCATTATTTTATTGATTAAAATTTTTTTAAATTTATTTTCCCTTTTGTTGGCCTTGTTTATCGTTGTTGTTGTTATTGCTGTCGTTGTTGGATAGGACAGAGAGAAATGGAGAGAGGAGGGGAAGACAGAGAGGGGAGAGAAAGACAGACACCTGCAGATCTGCTTCACCACCTGTGAAGCGACTCCCCTGCAGGTGGGGAGCCGGGGACTCTAACCCGGATCCTTATGCCAGTCCTTGTGCTTCACACCACGTGCACTTAACCCGCTGTGCCACCGCCTGACTCCCTCAGATTTCAGGAAGAAAGGTACGTTGGTCATTTTGAAGGAACCCCTCTCTCTTAGGTTGTAGGGAGCCCAGAGAACTTGACACACCTCCAAAAGAAAGAGAATTCTGCAAGTTTCTTTATCTTTGTGGTTCAGCCTTAATACTTCACCTTCCTTCCACAGTAGAACTGAATAGTTTATCAAGACACTCAACTTTTGTTGGAGATCTGACTATAAAAGTCTCTAGTTCTTTCCAGTTAGTGCATGGTCTCATCTTCCAAAGGTGTCTGCTCTCTCTAGACATTTTCTCTATGCCCCATACAACTGAAGTACTACTGTGTGAAACTGCATTTTTAATAACCTAGTTAAGAAGTTTACCCATGTCTTACTCCTACTTGATAATACTGTAGAATATGGTTTCATGGTAAGGGTTATTTCTAATGATTTATTTTGTATTCTCAAAGTCCCGTTATAGTAAGAATTATGAATGACCAACTGATGCTCCTGGAAAGGGCATTCATCGACCCCTTGGGCTTGCCAGGGAGACAGTTCTACAGGTAAGGAAGTAACAGGTGTTCTGCCCCAAGTCTGCTTCACATTAGGCTATTTGGTGAGTGGAAGCTAAGTGTGTGTGGGAGGAGCATGTATGGGATAGTGGGCAACAGCATAACACTTAAAATCAGGGAAGCTGAGTTCCTAGTTTGTTTGAAAAACCCTGGGAGGTGGGGGCAGGTAGCATAATGGTTATACAAGCAGACTCTCAAGCCTGAGGCTCCAAATATCTATTTTTTATTGGTTAGTGACAGAGAGAAATTGAGAGGGGAGAGGAAGGTAAGGAGGGATAGACACCTGCAGCCCTGTTTCACCACTGTGAAGCTTTCCCTCTGCAGGTGGGGACCAGGATCTTGAACCTGGGTCCTTGAGCACTGTAATGTGAATGCTTAACCAGGTGTGCCACCACCAGGTTCAGGGCTCTGGTGAAAAAAAAAAAGAAAAATCCTAGGAAAAGGTGGTGAGGACAGGGAAGGCTGGCCTGACAGGGAGCCAACAGTGGGTTCCTGAAACTGAATGGCGCCAACACTGGAAAACTGCCTTCTCTTCTACACACACAGCTGTGCTGAAGCTCCACTCTTAGAGCAGATGAAAGAGGCTGAAGCTCCGCTCTTAGAGCAGATGAAAGAGGCTGAAGCTCCGCTCTTAGAGCAGATGAAAGAGGCTGAAGCTCCGCTCTTAGAGCAGATGAAAGAGGCTGAAGCTCCGCTCTTAGAGCAGATGAAAGAGGCTGAAGCTCCGCTCTTAGAGCAGATGAAAGAGGCTGAAGCTCCGCTCTTAGAGCAGATGAAAGAGGCTGAAGCTCCGCTCTTAGAGCAGATGAAAGAGGCTGAAGCTCCGCTCTTAGAGCAGATGAAGGAGGCTGAAGCTCCGCTCTTAGAGCAGATGAAAGAGGCTGAAGCTCCGCTCTTAGAGCAGATGAAGGAGGCTGAAGCTCCGCTCTTAGAGCAGATGAAGGAGGCTGAAGCTCCGCTCTTAGAGCAGATGAAGGAGGCTGAAGCTCCGTTCTTAGAGCAGATGAAAGAGGCTGAAGCTCCGTTCTTAGAGCAGATGAAAGAGGCTGAAGCTCCACTCTTAGAGCAGATGAAGGAGGCTGAAGCTCCGCTCTTAGAGCAGATGAAAGAGGCTGAAGCTCCGCTCTTAGAGCAGATGAAGGAGGCTGAAGCTCCGCTCTTAGAGCAGATGAAAGAAGCTGAAGCTCCGCTCTTAGAGCAGATGAAGGAGGCTGAAGCTCCGCTCTTAGAGCAGATGAAGGAGGCTGAAGCTCCGCTCTTAGAGCAGATGAAAGAGGCTGAAGCTCCGCTCTTAGAGCAGATGAAGGAGGCTGAAGCTCCGCTCTTAGAGCAGATGAGAGAGGCTGAAGCTCCGCTCTTAGAGCAGATGAGAGAGGCTGAAGCTCCGCTCTTAGAGCAGATGAAGGAGGCTGAAGCTCCGCTCTTAGAGCAGATGAAGGAGGCTGAAGCTCCGCTCTTAGAGCAGATGAAGGAGGCTGAAGCTCCGCTCTTAGAGCAGGTGAAGGAGGCTGAAGCTCCGCTCTTAGAGCAGGTGAAGGAGGCTGAAGCTCCGCTCTTAGAGCAGGTGAAGGAGGCTGAAGCTCCGCTCTTAGAGCAGGTGAAGGAGGCTGAAGCTCCGCTCTTAGAGCAGGTGAAGGAGGCTGAAGCTCCGCTCTTAGAGCAGGTGAAGGAGGCTGAAGCTCCGCTCTTAGAGCAGGTGAAGGAGGCTGAAGCTCCGCTCTTAGAGCAGGTGAAGGAGGCTGAAGCTCCGCTCTTAGAGCAGGTGAAGGAGGCTGAAGCTCCGCTCTTAGAGCAGGTGAAGGAGGCTGAAGCTCCGCTCTTAGAGCAGGTGAAGGAGGCTGAAGCTCCGCTCTTAGAGCAGGTGAAGGAGGCTGAAGCTCCGCTCTTAGAGCAGGTGAAGGAGGCTGAAGCTCCGCTCTTAGAGCAGGTGAAGGAGGCTGAAGCTCCGCTCTTAGAGCAGGTGAAGGAGGCTGAAGCTCCGCTCTTAGAGCAGATGAAAGAGGCTGAAGCTCCACTTAGAGCAGATGAAGGAGGCTGAAGCTCCGCTCTTAGAGCAGATGAAGGAGGCTGAAGCTCCGCTCTTAGAGCAGATGAAGGAGGCTGAAGCTCCGCTCTTACAGCAGATGAGAGAGGCTGAAGCTCCGCTCTTAGAGCAGATGAGAGAGGCTGAAGCTCCGCTCTTAGAGCAGATGAAAGAGGCTGAAGCTCCGCTCTTAGAGCAGATGAGAGAGGCTGAAGCTCCGCTCTTAGAGCAGATGAAAGAGGCTGAAGCTCCGCTCTTAGAGCAGATGAGAGAGGCTGAAGCTCCGCTCTTAGAGCAGATGAGAGAGGCTGAAGCTCCACTCTTAGAGCAGATCAAAGAGGCTGAAGCTCCGCTCTTAGAGCAGATGAAAGAGGCTGAAGCTCCACTCTTAGAGCAGATGAGAGAGGCTGAAGCTCCGCTCTTAGAGCAGATCAAAGAGGCTGAAGCTCCGCTCTTAGAGCAGATGAAGGAGGCTGAAGCTCCACTCTTAGAGCAGATGAGAGAGGCTGAAGCTCCGCTCTTAGAGCAGATGAAAGAGGCTGAAGCTCCACTTAGAGCAGATGAAAGAGGCTGAAGCTCCACTCTTAGAGCAGATGAAAGAGGTCGCACTGACGGCAGCAGACGCAGTAGAGATCACGTGTCTCTGTGCTCCGCACTTGCTCTTGAGCACACTGTGCTCGTCTTGTGCAGGTCTGCATGGTGAGGGGGCACTGGGCAGACACTGGGTGCCACTGGCTTCCACACTGTGCCAGGACTTGTGGCTTGGAGGTCCTTTTGGGGAAAAACTTTCATCTCTTGATCATCTAAGTGCTGATGTAAAATTGTGATCCTAAGGTGACCGTACAGGTGATTTAAAAGCTCTGATTTGTCCAAGAACTGTTTTCTATAAATCTGCCCTTTAATGTCTGTATGGGGGAAAAAAGGGGATATTGGAGGGAACATAAAGTATGTAAGCTATGGTTGAACAATAAGCTTTCCAGTTCAGCTTGTGTTTATGTTTTTTCCTACTAGGCACATTGTCTTTGCTCCAAGTAGCCATAACAAATATGCTGGAGAATCTTTTCCTGGGATCTATGATGCCATGTTTGATATTGAAAACAAAGCAGACCCTCATTCAGCCTGGAGAGAAGTGAAGAAACAAATTTCTGTTGCAGCCTTTATACTGCAAGCAGCAGCTGAGACTCTGCAAGACATATTATAGACCTCAGCCATATGCTACTTATTAAAAAGCACTATGTGAGGGACAGTCATCATCTTCTGGTAACTCATGGAGCCAGCGTATTCTCAAACCTTGCTTTTCATGTCATGTTTTAACTTTGGCCACCTTCTTTACTTATCTACATAAATGTTTTTGGTTTTTTAAAAATTCCTAACTTTTGACTGGGGCGATCATGCATTGGTGGTGCAGCAGACTTGCATGTGGGAGGCCCTCAAGGTTCCCAGGTTTAAGCCCTGGCACCACTTTATGCCAGAGGTGAGCAGTGTTCTTATGTGTATATTTGTTTTTCATGAATATAATAAATGCATATCTAAAAAAATCCCTAACCTGAATGTTAGAACATCAATCTAAAACCAAAAACAAAATGCCAGTCATGCAGCAGGATGCGCTAAAGTAACTGAAAAGTCCCGTGAGATGTAAAATGATGCATCTACTTTGGAAAACAGCTCAATAATTTCTTTTACAGTTAAATCTATACTCGCTGACTCCTAAATTCACTTCAAGGTGTTTATTTCAGCGGGGAAGCAATGACAGAAGCCAGGCCTTCCACCTTCTGCATCCCACAATGACCTTGGTTCCATACTCCCAGAGGGGTAAGGAATAGGAAAGCTATCAGGGGAGGGGATGGGATATGGAGTCTGGTGGTGGGAACTGTGTGGAGTTGTACCCCTCTTATCCTATGGTTTAGTTAATGTTTCCTTTTTAAAAATAAAAAGTTAAGTAAAAAAAAAAAGAAGTAGAAAATGTAATTACAAAAAGACTTACTTTTATGTCATAACAAGGACCAGATGGTGAACCCGGTAGAGTGCACACCATTAATGGGCCAGTACTTGACATCATACACAAAAATTAGCTTAAAACAGATCAAGGACTTACATATTAGACCTGAGACTATTACACACACACACACACACACACAGAAAACATGGGGGGGGGCAAAAGAAAATGCAGGTTAAATCCTCAGGACCTTAGCATCAAAGATGTATTTTGAGAGCCAACCCCATGGGCCGGGGCAGGGGGAAGTCAGATAACAACAACAACAAAATCAGAGTAAGCAGCTTCTACAAGGTGAAAGAAACCTCCACAAAGATAGAAAGGCAGCCAAGCAACGGAAGAGGTTATCTGCGCATCAGCATCTGATAAGGGTTGGTATAAACATTTACAATGAGGGCTGGGTGGGGGTGCACATGGCTGAGCCCACAAGGACCCAGGTTCAGTCCCCAGCCCCCACCTGCAGGGGGAAGCTTCACCAGTGGTGAAGCAGGGCTGCAGGTGTCTCTCTGTCTCTCTTCCTCTCTGTCATCACCTTTCCCCTCCATTTCTGGCTATCTCTATCCAATAAATAAAGATAAAAAAAGACTTAAAAATTTACAATGGGGGAGTCGGGCTGTAGCGCAGCGGGCTAAGCGCAGGTGGCGCAAAGCACAAGGACCGGCATAAGGATCCCAGTTGGAGCCCCGGCTCCCCACCTGCAGGGGAGTCGCTTCACAGGCGGTGAAGCAGGTCTGCAGGTGTCTGTCTTTCTCTCCCCCTCTCTGTCTTCCCCTCCCTCTCTCCATTTCTCTCTGTCCTATCCAACAACGACAACAACAATAATAACTACAACAATAAAAAAAAAAAACAAGGGAACAAAAGGGAATAAATATAAAAAAAATTAGAAATCAGGAAAAAAAAATTACAATGAAATCATACAGCTCAACAACAACAAAAAATGAACAGCCCCATTAAAAATGGACAAAACATCTAAATGGAATACAGACATGTCAGCCAAACTGTCTTGGGCTTTGTGGGGATGTTATGGGACAAAGTGGGTTACAGAACTTTGGTGGAGAGCGTGGTGACTAAGATACAACGTGCGGGTATGAAAGTAATACCCTGAAATCTTACAACTTAAAAAAAATGTACTTATTTTCCCTTTTGTTGCCCTTGTATTATTGTTGTAGATATTATTATTGTTAGTGATGTGGTTGTTGATAGAGAAATGGAGAGAGGAGGGGAAGACAGAGAGGGGGAGAGCAAGACAGACACCTGCAGACCTGCTTCACCGCCTGGGAAGCGACTCCCCTGCAGGTGGGGAGCGGGGGCTCGAACCCGGATCCTCACGCCGGTCCTTGTGCTTCGCGCCGCCTGCGCTTATCCCGACTCCCATCTTACTTTTTATGACGCTGTTGAATCGCTGGTAAAAACCAGAAAAGAATGGCACCAGTGCCCACCCGAGTCAAGTGAGGGGCATGGAGATGTGCTGTGAAGAGGCACAAGGGAGCGTACGGCACAGTTTTAAAGCCAAGAAATGGGGGGGGGGGGGCCGCACCTGGTGCGAAGCGCAAGGACAGCGTGAGGATCCCGGTTCGAGCCCCCGGCTCCCCGCCTGCAGGGGGGTCACCGGAAAGGCCAGAGGATAAGTGCAAGGGAGAGTGATGAGAAGCCCTCCTGGCCCGCACGCGCACCCACTCGGCCTGGGCAGCACCCACTGTGCTCAGGTGGCGCTCGGGTCACCTCGCGCCCGGCCCGAGGCTCGGATCCCGCCGGGACCTGCGGGTGGAGCCTCCATCGCGTCCCGCCCCGAGGCTCGGATTCCCCGGACCTGCCGGTGAGGCCTCCATCGCGTCCCGGGGACCTGCGGGTGGAGCCTCCATCGCGTCCTGCCCCGAGGCTCGGATTCCCCGGACCTGCCGGTGAGGCCTCCATCGCGTCCCGGGGACCTGCGGGTGGAGCCTCCATCGCGCCCGGCCCGAGGCTCGGATCCCGCCGGACCTGCCGGTGGAGCCTCCATCGCGCCCGGCCCGAGGCTCGGATCCCGCCGGGACCTGCGGGTGGAGCCTCCATCGCGTCCTGCCCCGAGGCTCGGATCCCGCCGGACCTGCCGGTGAGGCCTCCATCGCGCCCCGCCGGGACCTGCGGGTGGAGCCTCCATCGCCCCCGCCCCGTGGCTCGGATCCCGCCGGACCTGCGGGTCTCCAGGATTTCCGGGTTTTGCACCAATCACCGGCTTTGCCTGACGTCATCCGCCCCTGTTTCCATGGCCACCGACCGCCAGGACTGGCGCCTTCTGGGAGTTGTAGTTCTCCTGTGACTACTAGCTATGGGCGGGTGAAGCAGGGCTGCAGGTGTCTGTCTCTTATCTCCCTCCCCCCTCAATTTCTCTCTGTCTTATGTAATAAAAATTAGAAAATAAAAGAGAAAAAATGGACGCTGGGAGGGGTGGATTTATAGTGCCGGCACTGAGCCCCAGCGACAACCCACGTGATAATTTAAAAAAAAAGGAAGAGTGAGTGAGCAGATGACTCACCTAACAGAATGCATCGACTGCTATATGTGTTTCTTGTAGGCAGATAACATCTGCCTGATGCTGTATCGCCAAGTGACCAATAAGAACGCGTTTGGCAAAGGACAGCCCCTCAACATTAAGTTGGAGGACTCGAAGAGCAGGACCAACAGCTTGAAAGCTGGCAGGTTGTTGCTGGCTTTGAAAGTGACTGGGATCCATGTGGATTCAGTTGGCTAGGAAGGATCGACAGTCTCCCCAATGAATGGGTACTCACGGGATGCACCACGGGAAGGTCGATTCAATGCATCCACTGCATATAGCAGTCAATGAAGCTGCTCGATTCACCATCAGTGGATTCAATTTAATATGCTATAATCTCCATCCATCCTAAACACGGCCGAGCCATCTACGCCAAATCGTGTCTTGCGGACGTTTACCACACGGCCTCTTCGACCTTCTACAACTCCATTACTATTGGAACTATTCAGCTCGTCAACGTATATAAGCCTCCCAGTGCCTCATGGGATACTGAGGTCCTGCCTAGCCCGAATCACCCAGCCGTTTACGTTGGAGACTTTAATAGTCATCACCAAGACTGGGGATATTCCTCCACTCGTGCTGACGGCTCTATCTTAGCCGACTGGGCTTCAGCGAATGACCTCTCCCTATTATATGATCCCAAACAGCCAGGCTCTTTTCACAGTGCTAGATGGAATAAAGACTCGTCACCCGACCTGTGCTGGATTAGCACAGTCAACGGCCAAGCCTTTCCCGCTATGAGACAAGTTCTCAAGATCTTCCCGCACAGTCATCACCGCCCAGCTATCATCCACATTGGTCTCCAGCTCCCACTGATTCTGTGCTCGGAGAAACTAAGATGGATCTTTCGGAAAGCAAACTGGCGTCTGTTCAGTGATCTTACCAACAAATCTATTCCTGAAATTCCAATTAACTCTATCCCCTCTGAAGATTCCTACAGGCACTTCTGCCAAGCCATCTTCAAAGCAGCTTCCCAAGCCATTCCTCGTGGGAGACGTGCTAACTATACGCCTTGTCTTGATGCTGAATGCGAGCAACTACTAAAGCAGTATGATGAGTCGGGCGACCCAGATGTGGCCGACCATCTCATTGCCTCCCTGGATGCAGCACGCCAAGCCCGCTGGCAACAACTCACGGAAAGTCTGAACTTCACCCACTCAAGTAGGAAGGCCTGGAAGCTTCTTCACAGACTGGGTGCCGGTAGCCAACCCTCTGCTGTCTCCCATCCTCCCGTATCTCCAAACTCAGTGGCCAGTCACCTAACTCAAGTTGGACGTGCTAAGATCAACCCAGTCTGAAAAAGAGAAATTTCCCATGAGTGGTCATCCCACTTCCGATTATCTTGTCCATCTCCAAAACTCTCTTCCTTTACACTGTCTGAACTGGAAGACACTTTGAAGAGGGTTAAACCGGGAACAGCTGCTGGCTATGATAACATCACCCCAGAACTCATTCTTAACCTGGGTCCCGCGGCAAAGAAGTGGCTCACTTCATTCCTGTCCCACATCTTGGAATCTGAGTCTATGCCCAAAGTTTGGCGTCGTGCGAAGATTATGGCGGTTTTGAAACCAAAGAAAGACCCAACACTGGCCGCCAGCTATAGACCAATTTATCTCCTCTCCGTGTGTTACAAACTCCTTGAGAGGCTGCTTCTGTCACGTATTTCTCATCTTACAGACAAATTCCTATCACCCGCCCAAGCTGGTTTCCGCACAGGAAGATCTACCTGCGAACAAGCCCTGGCCCTCTCAACTTACATTGAAAATGGATTCCAGAAGAATTTAAAGACGGGTCCTGTCTTTGTTGATCTCACATCAGCCTATGACACCGTCTGGCACCGTGGTCTCCTAGTCAAGATCTCAAGATGCCTGCCTCCATGGGTGGCCAACACTATATCGTTTCTTCTCCAAAACAGAAGATTCCGGGTGCATCTGGGTGACAAGTCTAGCAGATGGAGACTTGTCTCAAGTGGCCTCCCCCAGGGCTCTGTTCTGGCTCCTACGCTATTTAATATTTACATCAATGACTTCCCAGAAACTTCTTCAAGGAAGTTCATCTATGCCGATGACATCTGCTGTGCAACTCAGGCATCCAAGTTCGACATCCTCGGGGAAACACTCACGAAAGACATGTCTCTGATATCTGATTACTGTAAAAAATGGCGACTAATCCCTAGCACTGCAAAAACGGTATCATCTGTTTTCCATCTACACCATGCCTCGGCCTCGAGTGAGCTTAATGTGCAGCTTGGCGATACGAGAATCCGGCATGAAGCCCAGCCAGTCTATCTTGGCGTTACTCTCGATCGCACTCTGTCATTTCACAAACATCTCATAAAAACTGCAGCAAAGGTGGGCGCGAGGAATAACATCATTGCAAGACTGGCCAGCTCCTCATGGGGCGTGAGCGCTTCCACACTATGATCATCATCTCTGGCATTATGCTATTCCACTGCAGAATACTGTGCCCCAGTATGGTTCCGTAGCCCCCATGTCCACTTGGTTGATTCCAAATTATATTCCTCCATGAGGATAATTTCTGGAACCATCCGTTCCACCCTGGTTCCATGGCTGCCAGTTCTTAGGAACATCACCCCGCCAGATATTCGGGGTGCGGCATCATCTAAGTTCATTTCCCACGTCTACGCTCGACTGGACCTGCCAGTATATGCCCACCCTGTCCAACACTTGACGTCTCGTCACCCAATCTGGTCCCCTATGCCTACACTGAACTTCTCTGTTCCAGTCTCTTGGAAACAGAGTTGGCAGTCAGCTGAGGTAAAAAACAAACACCTCATCACAGACCCCTGCAAGCGTCAACCCGGCTTTGACCTAGCACGTTATGATTGGGCCCTCCTCAATCGCTATCGAACAGGCCATGGCTGGTGTGCTGCTATGTTCCATCGCTGGGGAGCCAGAGATGACCCGAACTGCCCCTGCAGCTACAAACAGACTATGACCCACATAGTCAATGACTGCCACCTCTCCAGATTCAAAGGAGGTCTCGAAACTTTACATCAGGCTCAACCTGATGCTGTTGACTGGCTAAGGAAGAAGGGCAAATGCTAGAAGAAGAAGTACAGAATGCATACTTCACTGTGCGTGAGGACTCAGGTTCAAGTCCCCACTGACACTTGGCAGTACCATGTCAGGGACAAGTGCCCTGTCATCACTTCTCTGTCTCCCTTTCTCTTTCCCACTATTTGGAGAAGAGGGGGAAAAGGTCTCCTAGAAATGGCGGGATTAGGCAGGCACAGTGATGAGGTGGATTTGTACTTGAAGACTAGAGTTTATAATTATTTTTCCCCCAGATAACTTTATTGCGGAAAGACTGATTCATAAGACTGTTGTTACAACAGTGACAATTTCACATCTCCCCGGACAAGTGTCAAGACACAAAGATATAGACAAATATAAAGTCAGCCCCTATTGGTGATCATGGGAGAACCACTGCAGTTTCCAGTGGAGGGGATAGGGACACAGAACATTGGTTGTTGGAGCTGTATGAAATACTGCTATTTTCTTACACTTTTTAAAAAGCCATTTTTTCCTTTCCTTTTTTTTAAAAAAAATATTTATTTAATTATTCCCTTTTGTTGCCCTTGTTGTTTTATTGTTGTAGTTATTATTGTTGTTGTTGATGTCGGATAGGACAGAGGGAAATGGAGAGAGGAGCGGAAGCCAGAGAGGGGGAGAGAAAGACAGACACCTGCAGACCTGCTTTACCGCTTGTGAAGCGACCGCCCCTCTGTTGGTATGCATGAGACCCCTTCTGTTTCATTTGGTTTAAATCCCCCCTGCTTAACACTATTCTATTTACATAACCACTGCATTCTATTTACATAACCACTGTTAACAAGCACCACCCTCCCTCCAGGGCATTGGTGGTTCAGTGATAGGATTCTCGCCTGCTCCGCCCCCTCCTTGTCACACTCTGATTTTCACCAGTCACTTTTCTCTCCACCCTCTCTATGTCACATCCTGTTTCCACCCGACTTGGCAAGTATATATAAAGACAGCATTATGAGTTTTACGGTACCTTTAGTTTAGCTTAGCTTGGTATAGATTGTGCTGTGTCCTGCATGAATAAGGAGATACTGCGTACAACCCAGCCATGAGTCCCGGGTCGTCTGTTACCCGCCCGAAAAGCAAGCCCGGCGAAAACGACATAGCCTGGTGAAAACAACACCCCTCCCCCCCCGGGGGGGCTCAAACCAGGAAACTTAAGCTGGTCCTTGCACTTTGTGCCACGTGCCCTTAATTTCTTACACTTTTGTAAACCAATATTGAATCACTCAGACATTAAAAACATTAAAAAGAATAGGAGTCTACCACAGTCAGTGGAATTAGGCAAGTGCAAAATTTGAGCCAAATCCAGGCAGTACAAAAAACCCAAACCAAACCTAAACAAAAACCCTCATTCCTGAGGCTCCAAACCCCCAAATCCAGGTAATCAATCACATCTAGCAAATGTAGCATTTTAAATTGATGCCATTCAGAATAAAAATCAGAGTAAGATATAGAAATCAAGCTGGCTTGGGGATTGCTCGGTGCTAGGACAGTAGGGAATCACCCAGCAAGAGCAGAGCTTTGCCCACTGCAAGGGGGATGTGAGTCAAGTTCTCCTCTTTGTCCAAGGACCTGGAAAGTTTACATTTCCCATGCTTCACAGGAGTTCATACTTCTCTATGGGGGGAAATAGGTTTGTGTATTTAGCCAAGCCAGTAAAGAGGGGATCACAGCAGTTAGGCCTGGCAAGGGCAGGGAATAGAACTGGTGCTCTCAGGAGTACTCCCTGTCCTACACTGATCCATCTGGCAGGCCGCTCCATTCTTGGCCTGTATCTGTGGGCTCATGTTGAAAGAAGACCTTGGGGGACGGGTTGATAACTATTCAATAGAAGTGATAGTGGGGTTGGAAGGAGGGCAATAAGAGAATTAAAGACAACATAAACTGCTCCAGAAATCCTGAAGCTTCTCCATACAGAGACTGGTGTGTGTGTGTGTGTGTGTGTGTGTGTGTGTGTGTGTGTGTGTGTAGGGTGTGTGGCTCTATGCCATGAACTCACACATTGTATGGTATTTGCTTTAAAGTGATTCTGACCCACGGCTTGAAACCAAAATGTTATGCATGATATCCTGAGTGCACGTAGAGGAAGTGGTGCCTTATATATGTGCTGCTCACTGCTCTTGGCCACATTACAATATCTGAATATAAATGAGAGGAGTTTGTGGAGTGTGTCAGAGTATGAGAGATAGATAGATGATAGATAGATAGATACAGTGAGTCATTCTGGCACATGTGATACAGTACATCAGACTTGACACATTATGGATTTCAGCTCAATGTTCTAGCCATTGTAGAACTCCCTGGGCCTATGGTCATTTTCATTATTTTCAGTTGGAAAGATGGAGGGAGAGAGATGTCTTTACACTGAAGCTTTGCCTGGGCCCATCGAATCTCCCATGTGTTTCCAGATCTGGAAGACGGCTGTTGTGCACGGCCATGTAGGTACTCTCCTGGACGATTTCTTTCTCTCCCCACCTCTACTCTCCTGGACGATTTCTTTCTCTCCCGCCTCAGTCCTACAGTGGCTGCATATAGCTTATGATTTGGTGATATTACTATGTGACCTTTTTTCTTGACGAGCATGTACTTGCCAGTTTTTTACTGTCAAAATTTTAGAAATTGACATAGAAACAATTATAGTCTTATGAGGAAATGGTACAGTATCAAACAGTGGATTAAATACTTATGAGGAAATAGTACAGTATCAATCAGTGGATTTAATACTTATGCAACATGTTGATTTCAGGAAAAGTTTTTTTTTGGCTAGAGCACTGTAGAGCTATGGATTATGGTGGTAATGAGGATGGAGCTGGGTCTTTAGAGCCTCAGGCATGAAAGACATCTAGCATAGCCATTATTCTTCATCTTAACACCCTTAAACCAGTCTTACAAAAAATACCCACCACAAGCATCTCATTTTCTCACTCTCTCTTTCTCCCTTTTTTTTGCCTCTGAATCAATCAAAACATTCTTAAATGTGAGAGGCAGTAACTCTAGAATAGTTATAAGTATAGTTGCTTTTTGAGTTTGAGTTTTAAGAATAGTTTAAATATAGTTGCTTTTTGCCCTCCTGCCCAGTGAGGTGGAAAATTCCTTGCCCTTTTCCCCACGACAGAACCTAAGAGGCCATCAATTATTTTGACAGACCCTGCAGCGAGCAGGACTCATCATGACCTCTGCAACAGAATACTGTTACCAGACAGTTAAAAATGGCCTGACAAATGATGACCTGATAGATTGCAAACAGATGGTCGGTGGTCCCAATAAAGAACAAAAAAAATGTGGTGACCCCCACTTTGGCTGGGACCTATTGGTCTGGTGTAATGTCTAAAACTAGCCCATGCTTTGCTCTGAATAGATCAGGCTTTTGCTAAGTTTGAAATGATTGGATATAGGCTGGTAAGGTGATGTGTTCCCCCTCCCTGAGTGTAGTCTGAATTCCTATAAATTGTATGGTTTGAGCTTTGTTCAGGGTCGAGCTTGGTAGACTAACACCAGTCACCATCTCGGCCCGGATTGCAATTCGTGAATAAACATCTTTTGCTTCCTTGCAGTGGATGGTGGTTTGATTTCGCTCTTTAACATTAAATAAAGGGAGAAGTAGAGATGGTGCAGGAATCTGCACGGAAGTGCTGAGGACAGAACAGGGAGACAAAGTCAAGCAGCCTAGATCTCTTGGAGCACCACTATGACTTTCAGATTTCCAGAGGTGAAGGAAGTTTAGGGGAGGGGCCTGGATCACAGGTATTATGTCTGAGAGAGAATAAGTCATAGATATTCTAAATGTTACCCTTTCTCAAAAAAAGTTCACAATGCAACTCTGAATAAGTTTGCAGGGACACAGAGTGTCCATGCTCTCTGCTCTACTCTAGCACAGCCCATATAAGTCCAACATCTATGTTTTTTTTTTCTCTCTCTCTCTCTATCCCCCCCCCATCTATTGATCTATCTATCACTCTATCTCTCCTTTTTTTTCTTTATTGCTAGCAGGGATATTACTGGATTCAGTACTCAGTTCTCCTGGTGACCAATTTTTCTCCTCTTAAGTGTTTTATTCATTAACAAGCTTATTGGGTTGTACAGAGAGGAATTAACACTTTTTCCCTTCTAGGTTACAGGGATGCTTCCCCAGCTGCTGCTGCTGAGGACCTTTCTGCTGGTCACAGCTTCTCCAAGGCTTTGGTCCTTGCTTTCCTGAAAGCACACTGTCCCAATTCCATTAGAGCAGTAAGTGCTCTCAGCACAGGTAAAGTGAAGTGAAACGTTATCTCACCTAAGCATTGTCTTTTCTTTTCTTTTTAAGAGGAGAGAGAAAGAACCAGACATTGCTCTGGCACATGTGCTGCCGGGGATCGAACTTGGGACCTCATGCTTGAGAGTCCAAAGCTTTATCACTTGGCCACCTCTTGGACCACAACATTATCTTTTCCTTACATTTGTCTAGTTTTAAAGTTTTGTAGCAGTGATGACCACACCAGTGCCAAGATCTCTACATAAAATATGAAGCCTCCAGGGTTCAAAAATAGATTGTCAAGATTTCTAATGTAGAACATTCTGTCCCAGTGCATCATGAGGTCAAACTCCTTTTGAAATGTTAACTTCCTTCCATTCAGGCAATATACTAGTCTATGGACAGAAGGCCCATGAAACTAGAAGCACACCTCTGGGGCAAAATCATGGAGTCAGGAGGTCACCTGGCCTGCAACCCCCTGGAGGGATTCCTGAGTATCACCTCAGGGCCAAAGCTGTAACAGATTTTTCAAATTGCTTTTGCATGCTGGGACCAGGCACTCAGGTGAGGGGTGGGACTGTGATCGTCACTGAAGGCTCCTGACTCAGCCAATGGAAACACTCATCTAATTTGTGTCTTTCCTAGCAAGGGCCTGGAGAACTTCTGGGTCCTGTAGACAGAGCTATTTCGCATCTAGACTCTTACATGACTTCTGGGAATATCTCAGATTGTGATGTGTGGACACTGGATGCCATCTGTCTGCTATGAGAGGCCAAAGCAGCAATTTCCTTAGAACCCAAAGGGTAGGTTTACAGGGGCCAGGATAATACTATAGAATTAGTTCACACAGCTTTTACAAAGAAAATAGAAAAGAAAATATATATATAATACAGCTCTGCTTGGGTGCTTGGTGGTGTTACAATCTGGAGGCCTGAGCAGTGGACTGAGTCTGGAGGCTCAGCAGGTAGCAAAATGTGAGTGACCAGGCTCAGGACCCTGAATTTTGAGGGGTGCACAAGATTCCCAGGGTGACTGTCTGGGGAGCTTCACGTGGGCTGCCCTAAACCAGCACTGTGTGCAGATTCCACCTGGGTAGGAACTCTGAATTCTGGACTCCCACAGCCAGGGTGAGAGGCTGGGATATGAGCAGTCCCCAGGCACTTTCCTGCTGCTCTCCTTCTGCCATGCAGAGCTCTGAAAACACAGACTCCTGACACCTTCACTGAGATCAGATACTGGGCAGTCCTATACAGCAGAGCACCCAGCCCTCAGTCATGGAAAGAGTTGCCCCAGTTGGGCTAAGTATCTCCTAATCTCTTTTACTTAATTGTTGCTATTTTTATTTTTTTTTTCTTTCATTTTATCAGAGCCCTGCTCAGTGATGGATGAGTGAGGCAGGGGATTGAATCTGCATCTCTGGAGACTCAGCCATGAGCGTCTCTCTGCATATCCATTCCTGCTTAGCCAGAGTCTGGGCTTCCTGACTAGGTAGAAGGTGGGGTTGGCAGCCTAGCAGCTGTCTTGTGAGATTAGAGAGGTGAGCTCTGAGCATCCACACATATCTGTCCTGGCCTGGTAGTAAATCAGATGCAAATGCTGGGGTAGATCTTGGGGGCTGTAGGGACCAGACCTACTGCTTTACTGTCACTACAGCCCTGGTATGAACCTGTTAGTAATTACAGCTTTGTAGGAGGTTTTGGTGCTGTGGTCTCTTCCAGCCTCTACTGCTTCTCTCTCATCCTCTGCCTATCTCTGTCTCTTGCTGTCTCATTCTCTTTCACACCTCTCATTAATAGTTTACCTATACACTTCTTTTACTGAGAGGCTCAGATTCACACAGAGAGTTACCAGACCACTGCTGAGCTCTAGCTTGATGTGCTGGTGTTTGCACCCGGGCTTCTGGAACCTCAGCTTTGTAAGACATTGGCACAAGTATTATGCTGTCTCCCCAGATCCATGCCTGGATCTCTCTCAGAATTTATAATAAAGATGTATATATACATTTATATAGAAAGGAGAAAACGATCACCCAGAACAGCAGTCAGGCCTAGAGGGGCAGCAATCAAACTTACAACTTCACAGACAAGATTCTTGCTGACCATCACCGGGCTTTAAAAAAAAAAAAAACAGACTGCATTTGAAGAATTGTTGAGCAAAGTATTTGATTTTAATTCAGAATTATCACCTATTTACTGGATCCCCTTTCCATAAGTGCTTGGACACATACCTGGACCAGGATTCACTACATTTGAAAAAAAAAAAAGGAAAAAAAATTTTTTTGGATTTTGTGTTTCAAATATCACCCTTATTCTATCCATCTTTGCACAGATCTTGCCTCTTTCTTTTCTAGTCTAAGGTTTGATAGACATGCATTTGCTCTCATTCTCCAGTAATCTTAATTTCCATGAACACTCAAGTGTCAAGGAATTTTGATGTAGTCTTCACTTTATCAGCAGTCAGTTTAGATGATTCTGCCATAATTTGGCCTCCCTGTAGTTTCTTTCTTTCTTTTTTTTTTTGTACAAATCCTTCCTAGATTCTGCCCATGGTTTTTTAAATTTTTCCTTTTTTTGTCAGATATTCCATTTGAAGCATTTTCTTCTCCTTGGATGATTTTGATTATTAATTGACAGTGCCTTTTGGTACACAACACACTTCCTGTCAGGAATACTGAATATTGTCTTAGATTGTTCATGATATTGACATCCAATGCACAATGGACTTGAATTCCAAAGACCTAAATAATTATCTTTAATTACATTTTACTTAAAATGTTTTTTAACCTCAATAAGTTATTTTTCTTCATTGGGGGGTTAATGGTTTACAGTCGACAGTAAAATCTAGTAGCTGGTACATGGGTAACATTTCTCAGTTCTTTTTTCTTTACATTATTTTCAATTTTCTTTACTGGATAGAGACCATCAGAAATTGAGAAGGAAGGGGGGAGATAGAGTGGAAGAGAGACAGAGAGACAAATGCAGCATTCCTTTGTTACTCACAAAGATTTCACCCTGGTGGTGGGGACCAGAGGCTCAAAACGGGGTCCTTGTACATTTCATACCATGGGTCCTCAACCAAATGTGCCACAACCTAAGGGCTCAAACAAGGATCCTTGTGTGGGTCCTTGCACTTAATACAATTTGTTTTTCTAAGTTGTATTTATTTATTATTGGATAGAGACAGAGAGAAATTGAGAAGGGGGAGTTAGAGAGGGAGAGAGACAGAGAGACTCTACTTCACCACTCATGAAGCTTTCCCCTGGCAGGTGGGGACCAGGGGCTTGAACCTGAGTCCTTTCACACTGTAATGTGAGTGCTTAACCAGGTGCACCACACACTGGCCTCCACTTAATACTATTTGCACTTAACCTGGTGTGCTACAGCTTGGCCCCCAATCTGAGATCTTTTCTTTTTTTTTTTTAAATATTTATGTATTTATTTTATTATTATTTTTTATATTTATTTATTCCCTTTTGTTGCCCTTGTTGTTTCTTTTTATCGTTGTAGTTGCTATTGTTGTTGTTGTTGCATAGGACAGAGAGAAATGGAGAGAGGAGGGGAAGACAGAGAGGGGAAGAGAAAGACACCTGCAGACCTGCTTCATCTCTTGTGAAGTGACTCCCCTGCAGGTGAGGAGTTGGGAGCTGGAACTGGGATCCTTACAATGGTCCTTGTGCTTTGCACTGTGCTACCACCCAACTCCCAGAATTGTATATTATCTGTTAGACAAAATGCTAAGATGAAGCATTTTCCAAGGAAAACGCTTCTTTGTGTGGAGCAAAGGTCATGTGTGCCAGCCCAAGTGTGGTTCCGGGAGAGCCATTCACTTGAGCAGGTCCCTACTGGAGGTCATCTAAGGGCGCAGGGTAGACATCCATCCCTTAGCTCCATTTTTTAAAAATATTTTTTTATGGGAGCGGGGCGATAGCGCAGCGGGTGAAGTGCACATGGCGCAAAGCTCAAGGGCTGATGTAAGGATCCCGGTTTGAGCTCCCAGCTCCCCACCTGCAGGGGATTCTCTTCACAAGCGGTGAAGCAGGTCTGCAGGTGTCTATGTTCCTCTCTTCTCTTTGTCTTCCCATCCTCTCTCCATCTTTCTCTGTCCTATCCAACCACAACAACAGCTATGACAACAATAACAACTACAAGGGCAACAAAATTGGAAAAATGGCCTCCAGGAGTAGTGGATTCATAGTGCAGGCACCAAGCCCCACCGTTAACTCTGGACCCCCCCCCCAAATCCTTTAAAATAAAAAAATTATTGGTGATTTAATAATAATTGATAAGATTGTGGTATAAGAGAGGTACAATTCCGTACAATTTCCACCGCTAGAATTCCTCATCCCATCACCTCCATTGAAACTTTCCCTATGCTTTATTCCTCTGGGAGTATGGGCCAAATATTTTTATGGGGTGCAGAATGTGGGAAGTATGGCTTCTGTAATTGCTTCTCTGCTGGACATGGGTATTGACAAATTGATCCATACTGCCAGCCTCTTTCTGTCTTTCCCTAGTGGGGCAGGGCTCTGGAGAGCTGGGGCTCCAGGACACACTGGTGAGGCTGTCTGCCCAGGGAAGTCAGGTTGGCATCATGATAGCACCTGAAACTTGGTGGCTGAAAAGCATTAAAATGTAAAATAGGACAGATTGTTTAATAAGCAGGAACCTACAGGTAAAAGGATAGCAGATAAAATTTGGGGTCTTCATGTTGGAAGGAGCTAGGAAGTCTATTTTAGGTATATTCCAAAGGGCCCATGACTGCACTAATTTTTGACTGATCACAACATGCAGCTAACATGCAGGTGGGCTAGGAATATTGTCTAGGAAGATGGTGTCAAAGCTAAAGATAGGATTAGAAAGCTGAATAAGGGCAGAGAGTAGCTCCCAAATATAGGAAAAATATATAAATACCATTAACTGCTTGTTCCCATGTTTAACATGGAACTTTTCAGTTACTTTAGCTCCTCCTGCTGTATGACCCCGGTTCAAGCCCCCAGCTCCCCACCTGCAGGGGAGTCACTTCACAGGTGGTGAAGCAGGTCTGCAGGTGTCTGTCTTTCTCTCCCCCTCTCTGTCTTCCCCTCCTCTCTCCATTTCTCTCTGTCCTATCCAACAACAAATGACATCATCAACAACAATAATAACCACAACAAGGCTATGACAACAAGGGCAACAAAAGGGGGGAAAATGGCCTCCAGGAGCAGTAGATTCATGGTGCAGGCACTGAGCCTCAACAATAACCCTGGAGGCAAACAAACAAACAAACAAACAAACACCATTATACTGTCTTCTGCCCAAAATATTCCCATGTCACCTGTCAACACTTTGGAGAGACCACATAGGACAACATACCTATTTCAGAATTTGTTGAATATATGTATAATTTTAACCACATTGTGTATGTTCCCACATTATAGAATGAGTATTGTTTTAAATCAGTGTTAGCAGATAAGCTCCATGAGTGAGAGTTGTCTGTTGTAAGAATCACAGGATGTATGATGTACTCTTGATTTTTATAAAGATCTACTCATTTACTATATATTTGCTGGATAGAGACTAAGAGAAGCTGAGTGGAAAGGGGGCGATAGAGAGGGGAGAGAAAAAGCTGCTTCACCTGCAGTACTAATTCATGGTCCTGAAGTTCACCCCTCCCTCAGCACCAGTGGGGACCTGAGGCTTGAAGCCAGGCCCTTGCACATAGAAACACCAGTGTTCAGGCAGGTGAAGAACCTGCCACCTTGTTTGTTTGATGACACCCTCAGAGGAGAGTGCTCTGGTATTAGTTAATCAGCAGAGTGTGAGCACCTGAGTCCCGGCCATCTCGTGAGGTCCTAGTGGAGGCACCTGCGCCCTGCTCTGACCCTCTCTGCGCAGGTCCCACACATGCGCTCTCCTGCCTCCCAGCTGAGGCTTCAGTCCTCTCCTGAGCAGGTCTCTTAGTTCTCCTGTGGCTTCAGGAAACTTGCTCTGTGGAAGGTGAGCAGCATGTGGACTCTCAGTGTGTTTCTCTGACCTGGTGGATGGTATTCTTGGTGCTTTGCTGTGTTGGATGCAGAAGCTCCTCATGTTAGTCCACACATGAGCTTCTGCCATGTTGTGAGGTGCAGAGAGGCAGCGTCTGAGGAAGCCGCTCTGCTCTGGGGCCTCCTGGCTCTGGTGTCTGTGACAGTGATGTCTGAGGGGACAGCAGAGCACCCCGCCATCTTGTGAGGTGCAGAGGGAGGCAGCGTCTGAGGAGGCAGCTCTGTGCTGGAACCTCCCGGCTCTGGTTTCTGTGACTGTGATGTCTGAGGGGACAGCAGGGCACCCCGCCATCTTGTGAGGTGCTGAGGGAGGCAGCGTCTGAGGAAGCAGCTCTGCTCTGGGGCCTCCTGGCTCTGGTTTCTGTGACTCAGGACTGAGGGGACAGCAGAGCACCCCGCCATCTTGTGAGGTGCTGAGAGAGGCAGCGTCTGAGGAAGCAGCTTTGCTCTGGGGCCTCATGACTCTGGTTTCTGTGACTGTGATATCTGAGGGGACAGCAGAGCACCCAGCCATCTTGTGAGGTGCTGAGGCAGCGTCTGAGGAAGCAGCTCTTATCTGGGGCCTCCTGGCTCTGGTTTCTGTGACTGTGATGTCTGAGGGGACAGCAGGGCACCCCCCCCCCCATCTTGTGAGGTGCAGAGGGAGGCAGCGTCTGAGGAAGCAGCTCTTATCTGGGGCCTCCTGGTTCTGGTTTCTGTGACTGTGATGTCTGAGGGGACAATAGGGCACCCGCCATCTTGTGAGGTGCAGAGAGAGGCAGCGTCTGACAAGCATCTCTGCTCTGGGGGCTCATGACTCTGGTTTCTGTGACTGATGTCTGAGGGGACAGCAGGGCACCCCTCCATCTTGTGAGGTGCAGAGGGAGGCAGTTTCTGAGGAAGCAGCTCTGCTCTGGGGTTTTTGTGTTAGCGCCATGAGCGCTTGACCTGTTGTGCTACCATCAGGCCCCCGGACCCTGCCATCTTGTGAGGTGCTGAGGGAGGCAGCGTCTGAGGAAGCAGCTCTGCTCTGGGGCCTCCTGGCTCTGGTTTCTGTAACTCTGACAACTGAGGGGACAGCAGAGCAGGGCTCCAGGGACCAGAGGCCTCAGGTAGGAGGCCCGGTCTGCTTTCTGCCATCAGGTTCCCTTCCAGTCTCCTGCTGTCCTGTGGTTGTGAGAGAATGGGAGGGACAGGCAGCAGAGCTGTGTCCTCCATCCTGGGAGATGCAGGATGTGACCCAGAGCCTCCCACATCTAAAGCTTGTGCTCTGCCCAAGTCACCACAGGGACTCAGATCTCTGAGTATCAGCTGGGCTTTTGTACTGTCTCCAGCCCATGTTCTGAGAGTTTATAATAGTGTGAGGAATGAGGAGGAGACAGAGAGTCAGGGTCACTATAGTACTGTCCACTTTGGGTTGTATGTTGCAGGTTTCACTGGTGTTAACATTCTCCCTGCTCCTGAAATCCTGTTTTTTAAAAACTTTATTTTATTCTTTATAAAATTATTTTATTTCCTTAAGTGGATAGAGACTGAAATTGACAGGGGAGTTGGGGAGATGGGAGAGAGGACACTTGTGGCACTGCTTCACTGTTTGTGAAGCTTTCCCCTGTCTGGTGGGGGCCAGGGGCTTGAAGCTGGGTCCTTATGCATTTTAGCATGTGGTCCCATCTGTGTGTCCCACTGCCTGGCCCCTATTTCATTTTTTTTTTTAACCAGGGCACTGCTCTGCTCTGTCTTATGGTAGTGCTAGGAATTGAGCCTGGGACTTTGAATCCTCAAGTATGAGGGTCTGTTTGCATAACCACTGTGTTGTCTCCCCCACTCTGCTGAATCACAGTAGGCCAGCATGACAAGACTCAATTCCCCTTAATTAACCCCACTCCCCACCTACAGGAAATCTACTTTCAGGATGGTGAAGCAGGCCTATAGGTATATATCCCTCCCTCTCTCTGCCTCTGTCCCCTCTCAATTTTTATCCATTCTATTTAATAAAAATTAGAAAGAAGGAAAAAAAATCCCCTGGAGCAGAGGATGCATAGTGAAAGCCCCCAAAATAACTTACTTGGGGAGCTGAGCGGTGACGCAGCAGGTTAAGCACACATGGTGGAAAGTGCAAGGACTGGCATAAGGATCCTGGTTCAAGTCCCTGGCTCCCCACCTGCAGGGAGTTCACTTCACAGGTGGTGAAGCAGGTCTGCAGGTGTCTATCTTTCTGTACCCCTCTCTGTCTTCCCCTCCTCTCTTGATTTCTCTCTGTCCTATCCAACAACAACGACAGCAATAACAGCAACAATGACGATAAATAACAAGGGCAACAAAAGGGAATCAAGTTTAAGAAAGGGAGTCGGGCGGTAGCGCAGTGGGTTAAGTGCAGGTGGCGCCAAACTCAAGGACTGGCAAAAGGATCCAGGTTCGAGCCCCCGGCTCCCCACCTGCAGGGGAGTCGCTTCACAGGCGGTGAAGCAGGTCTTCAGGTGTCTGTCTTTCTCTCCTCTTCTCTGTCTTCCCCTCCTTTCTCCATTTCTCTCTGTCCTATCCAACAACAATGACATCGATAATAACTACAACAATAAAACAACAAGGGCAACAAAAGGGGAATAAATAAATAAATAAAAATTAAAAAAAAGTTTAAGAAAACTTAAAAAAAAGAGAAATAACTTGGTTAGCAATAAAGAACAATAGTTTTTCTTTGATTATAGTTTTGTATCAAATGTAAACTTGTTTTGAAATTCAAGGTCATAAGGAGTTATCAGTGATTTAACTTATCACACTTATTCTCTCTATATATGTTTTTAATTTTTGGCATCGCTTCCTGTTGACCTTTTTTCAGACAGAAAGAGAAAGTGAGTTGGGTGGTGGTGCACCCAGTCAAGCACACATATCACCAAGGTCAAGGACCCAGGCTGGAGCTCCTGCTCCACCTGCAGGGGGTCCACTTCATGAGTGGAGAAGCAGGTCTGCAGGTGTCTACCTTTGCTTCTCTGTACCTCCCCATCCTCTGCCAGTTTCCCTCTGTCCTATGTAATACAAATTAGAGATGAAAAGAAGAAAAGGCCCCTGGGAGCAGTGGGTTCATAGTGGTGGCACTGAACCCCAACGATAACCCTGGTGATGTCAAAGCAGGTTCACTATCACAGTTAGCTATCCATCCATCCCTCGTTTAATCCATTTTAAGTTAGTGATATGCCATTTGTTTATGCTCTGATTTCATTTCCCTGTACTTTGCTAGTAAGTTTTATGTTGTGATTGGATGTAAGCACCACTTGGATGTTGCTTTATTACCCAAACCACTGTGGGTGGACTTGATTATTTTTGTAATTAGTTCATTTCCATTGACTTCCATGCATACTAGCATTACAGCACTTCAACAGTTACTATTTTATGTTTGGAAGTATGAATCTCCTGGTTTTATTTTGTTTTTCAAGATAGATTTTCTCGAGAGTCTCTTAATATTCAGTATGACTGTTTTGATGTCTTTACACATTTTTAATCAGGAAATTAGAAACTTTTGCAGCAATCATCTTGAATCAGCAGATATTAATAACCACTTTGGCCATTTTTTTCATTTTATGAGCATGAATGGCTTTACATTTATTCAGGAAGCACATGATTTATTTACGAATTATATCATAATTTTTAGTGTGTGAGGGAAGTGTATTAATGGTATAATGTTCTTTTGCATTTGTGGAGTACAAAATTTTATTCTTGGCATCACATATTAGAGTGAGGTCTTAAGCACTCAGTAAATTTTGTAATTGATGCGCATTTTATTGTCTTTATTTTAAATGTTTATGCATTCATAAAATAATTTCTAAGGGGCTGGTGGAAGCACACCTGGTTGAGCACACATATTACATACAATGTCAAAGGACCAGGGTTCAAACCCTTGGTGATCACCTGCAGGGGGGAAGCTTTTCAAGTGGTGAAGCAAGTCTGCAGGTGTCTCTCTGTCTCTCTCCCTCTCTATCACCCTCTTGATTTCTGGCTGTCTCTGTCCAATAAATAAAGATAATAAAAAAATAAACGTACAAAAATAAATTCTATCCAGTGCACTCCAAATAATTTTGAAATTTTTAGGATATATAAGATGGTGTGACAGTGTTCTGTGAATAGGCATGTGAATAGGGCTGTGTTTTCTCTTTGTGTGTAAGATTCATATCTTCCCACACTTCTCTGGATAGAATTTCTTTTATATATACATAAAGATGCTATTGGCAGTAAACTTCTAACATGATATCAGTAAGAATCATGTTTATGGCATTATTCTTTGTGATAAATTTTCAATAAAGCATGGGGTTGGGGGGTAGGTGGTGGCACACTTGGTTGAGAAGATGTCAGCATTTGCAAGGATCAGGGTTTAAGCCCCAGTCCTCACCTAAGGAGAGGAAGCTTCATAAGTGGTGAAGCAGTGTGCAGGTCTCCATTTTGCCTTTTCCTCTGTCTCTATCCAATGAATGAATGAATGAATAAATAAGTAAAAATTTTAAAATCAGAAGTAGGGAGACTCAGTATCTTGAACTTGATGTTGATTTTAGGAATAGATGTTTAGATTCTAGGCTTGAACATGATGTATGTTTAAGTATCAAATGGCAATAGGGTTTGTTTAAGGTTTCTTAATCTGTATCATTAATAAAATAACTTTTCTTTCATGATTATTTTGGCACACATTTTTTCAAATTATTATTTTAATTTTTTCCTCTAGAGTTTTTGCTGGGGCTTGATGCCAGCACTACAAATCCACTTCTCCTGGTGGCCATTTCCCTCCTTTTGTAAAATTTGATAGGAAAGAGGAAATGAGAGTAGGGGGAAGTGTAGAGGGAGAGAGAAGGATAGAAAGATAGAAACCTGCAGACCTTCCTGCTGCAGGTAGGGAGAGGGGGTTCGAACCCAGATCCTCGTGTGAATCCTTACACTTGGTAACTAGGTGTGCCAATGCCTGAACCCTATTTTAGAATTTTTACATGAGCCTTATAATCTTATAATCCTGGAGTAGATTCTGGCTTATGGAGAATATATGCACCAGACATTTTGTGCAGGGACCTCGGTTTGAGCTCCTCCTCCCCACCTGCAGTTGGTGAAGTAGGTCAGCAGGTTTCTCTTTCTCTCACCCTCCTCTTCTCAATTTCTTTGTCCTATCAAATGAAAAGAAGGCCACCAGAAGTGGCAGATTCATAGTGCTGGCACTGAACCTCAGTAACTGGAGGCAAAAAGGAAAGAAAAAAAATATGCTACATATCTCATTGAATATTTTGATATTTTATATTGTTTACAATATTTATTGGTTATTTTAAATGTTTCATTTATATATTTTACTGAGCTACCAAGAAATACAGAGAAAGAAACAGATAAATCCCATTACATTGTTCACTTCTGGCTGATGGTGTTGGGAGTTGAATCTGGGACTTCAAAGCTGCAGGCATGGAAGTGTATTTGCATAATCATTATGTTGTCCAACAAGCCTTAAAATTATTAATGAGAGGAAATGATCATGTTCTAATTATATTTTTAACATTCTGATGAAATGTAGAAATAGTGTTCACACAAATTACAAACTGTAGTATGTTCATAAGCAACAGTGTAAGGTCCACCCAATGTGGTGTCTCCCCAGTATGGGATCTCCCCAATGCAGGATGTCTCTGTGTGTGTGTCTGTCATATATTCTCCTTTCTCTGCATAGAATATCCAGTAAAATATAAAGGAGCAGTGGAATTCACATCCTTGGAGAAGGGATTTGTTTATATTTATTTATGATAGCAAATTAGTAAAACTTTACTGTTAAGAATTGAAAAAAACCTAAATGAAGATTTTATTTGTGTTAAAGTTCTAGCATAGTATTAGTAAGAATACCTGTTTATTCTTAGCATTATTATTAGCTATAAAGTTTGAATAAAAAAGTGATATTGGGGGTGAAGTGGTGTACCTGGTTGAGTATACATTTTACAATGTGCAAGGACCCAGTTCAAGCTCCCCATCCCCACCAGCAGGGGGGAAGTGCACACATTTCATTATGCAAGAACCCAAGTTCAAGGCCCCCATCTCTGTCTGTACAGGGAAAGCTTCAGGAGTGGTGAAATATGATGCAGGTGCCTCTCTGTTTCTTTCTCCCTCTTAATATCCCCCCACCCCTCTCAATTTCTCTCTGCCCAAAATAAATAAACCTAGTATATTAGGTATATAAACTCAGTAAATTAGGTAACCTGAACTTGCCATTGATTTCAGAGATAGATCTTTAGACTCAAGCCTTTAATCAATTGTAACCCTAATTTGTTGAGTGGTTATATCAAATGGCATTGGGCTTATGTAAAGTTTTTAAAACCTACATCAATTTATAGAATCATTAGTTTTCCTTCATAACTAATTACTTTGGTAGAACACCTTATTTTAGGACTTTTTTTTTTGCCTCCAGGGTTATTGCTGGGGTTCAGTGCCAGCACCATGAATCCACTGCTCCTGGAGGCCATTTTTTTCTTCCATTTTTGTTGCCCTTGTTCTTGTAGCCTTCTTGTGGTTATTATTGTTGTTGATGTTTTCATTGTTGGACAGGACGAAGAGAAATGGAGAGTAGGGGAAGACGGGGGGGGGGGGCGGAGAGAAAGATAGACACCTGCAGACCTGCTTCACTGCCTGTGAAGTGACTCCCATGCAGGTTATTTTAGGACTTTAAAAAAAGTTTTATTTATTTATTTTCCTTTTTGTTGCCCTTGTTTTTATTATTGTTTTAGTTATTGTTGTTGTTATTGATATTGTCATTGTTAGGACAGAGAGAAATGGAGAGAGGAGGGGAAGACAGGGAAAGAAAGATAGACACCTGCAGACCTGCTTCACTGCCTGTGAAGCAACCCCTGCAGGTGGGGAGCTTTGTGCCATGTGCGCTTAACCTATTGCGCTACTGCCCAACTCCCCTATTTTAGGACTTTTATGTTGTTAAAATTCGGGGCTCCAGCAGGCCGGGCCAGCTTCACCACGGTAGACAGAGATGATCAGAGACACACGGCTGGGCCGGGAAGCTGTATTTCTTTATTCATGAACAACGATTCATAAACTAACCCAAACTAATCACCACACAGATCTGTCCTGCATCCTTCTCCTCCTGCGGCCGTGCCAGGACTCTGGAAGTCTGTCGGGGTTCCGGGGGCGGGGAGAAGAGGGCCCGCGAAACTAGCAGGGGCCATACCACAATCTCCCAGAGGCGGGGTGGTGGTGGTGGTGAGACCAAAACCAATGTGAAGCATACAACAATTCCCCCTTAGCCTGGTGTGCTGCTGCCTGACCCCAAATCTGAGTTCCTTCCATCCTCATCTGTATCACAGCTAATTCTTAGTTCTAGCTTATTGACTTTATTTCTCATAAAGCCTCCAAAGACGGTCTGGAATCTCCATGAGAGGAAAAAAAATCTCTGATGTTGTAGTGAGAGAATATGAAGTCTAAGTTGTCTAGATTTAAGGGTCAGGAGGTGAGTATTGAGCAAACTGATTGAGCAAAGTTGTTTTCCCAGCAGGGATAAGAGGCCCTTGGTTTATGCTGTCTAGCTTCCTTAGCATCTGAGCCCTCTGAATATTCAATGTGAACCAGCCTTCAGCAACTGCACCTCCTCAAAGCAGGCTGGGGTTGCACTGCTTTCTCTTTACTACTCTCTGTAATTCAATCCAGCTTTTAAAATACATTTAGATCATTGAATGCAGCATGGAGAGAGCTGGAAGCTTCTCTGGGAACTGGGGACCCACAGTAGAGCCCATGGGTGGTGTGCAAGCAGTTTGCAGTGGTGAACAGGAACACATCTGCAGGTGTGATCAGTGTGCTGTTGCCATCTGTTTCTATGCTTCCTGCGGTTTCATTCCATGAGCACCATGCTTTATATTTATTGAGGCATCATGCAATTATTTTACAAGCCTGACATGACTTTTAGTGCATGGACCAATGTATTATCAGAAAAGTTATGATGCATTTCTTTTGAATTTTTAAAAATATTTTTATATTTATTTATGTATTCCCTTTTGTTGCCCTTTTTATTGTTGTAGTTATTATTGTTGTCTTTGTTGTTGTTGGATAGGACAGAGAAATGGAGAGAGGAGGGGAAAATGGGGAGAGAAAGATAGACACCTGCAGACCTGCTTCTATGCCTGTGAATAGACTGCCCTGCAGGTGGAGATCTGGGGGCTTGAACCAGGATCCTTATGCCAGTCCTTGCATTTGTGCCACATGCGCTTAATGCACTGTGATACCACCCGACTCTTCCTCTTATGAATTTTGATAATGTATATTCTTATTTTTATTTTAACTTTATTTTCTTATTTATTTACAAAATGGAAATATTGACAACACCATAGGATAAGAGGGGTATAATTCCATACAGTTCACACCACCAGAACTCCATATTCCATCCCCTTCTTTCATAGCTTCCCTATTCTTTATCCCTCTGGGAGTATGGACCTAGGGTCATTATGGGGTACAGGAGGTGGAAGGTCTGTCTTCTGTAATTGCTTCCCCACTGAACATGGACATTGGCAGGTTGATCCATACTCCCAGCCTATCTCTTTCCTTAGTGGGCTCCAGGACACATTGGTGGGGTCGTCTGCCCAGTGAAGTCAGGTTGGCATCACGATATCATCTGGAACCTGGTGGCTGAAAGAGAGTTAAGATATAAAATAAAGCAGAACAAATTGTTGACTAATTGTGAACCTAGAGGCAATATTGCAGATGAAGATTTGTAAAAAGCTAGTAGGTCTATTTTAGATATATTCTAAGGGCCCATGACTTTACCAGTTTTTGCCTGAGCCTGACAGCTAATATGCAGGCAGACCCAGGTTATTGTCTTGGGAGATGGTGTTATAGTTGAAAAAGAACTAGAAAGCTGGATCATGGAAGAGAGTAGCTCCCAAATATGGGGAAAGTATATAAATATTGTTGACTGTAAACCCTATCCATTTGATCTGGGGCCCATATTCATCACAGGAGCCTAGGTAACCTCTGCATCCCTATAGGTCTGAGCTCGCATTCTGTGGTCACAGCTAGGAATATTCCAGGTTGTACTTATTTCAGGGCCCGTCTTCCTTGGGTGATAGGTAGAGTATGTTATCCAACCTCTTTGGAGAATGGAACATTCCCTACAATTGTTGATCTGCATTGAGGGCAAGGTCTTATGGGTCCCACAAAGGGTTCCATTAAGTTGTTCTGATAGAGATGACCAGTGACAGTGGTGAGAGGGATCTGTTAGAGGTCTAGGCCCATCATGTCTGTGTGGGAACTCCAGGACCCTGTGACTGGCTGCAGGTGATGGGGTGGCCTGATAGTGACTAAAGAGTCATCATTAATATGTACCAGTCTCTTGCCCTTATTCAGCTTGTAGTCCTAAGTACATTTGAATACCCTACCATAACTCTTCTCTTTATCTCTCTCTCTATGCTATTAAAAATTCTTTTAGGGGGTTGGACAGTAGCACAGCAGGTTAAGTGGATGTGGTGCAAAGCACAAGGACTGATAAAAGGATCCCAGTTTGAGCCCCCAGCTCCCCGCCTGCAAGGGAGTTGCTTCACATGCAGTGAAGTAGATCTGCAGGTGTCTTATCTTTCTCTCCCCTTCTCTGTCTTCCCCTCCTCTCTCAATTTCTCTCTGTCCTATCCAACAACGAATGACATCAACAACAACAATAATAACCACAGCAAGGCTACAACAAGAGCAACAAAGAGGGAAAAAATGGCAGTAGATTCATGGTGCAGGCACTGAGCCCCAGCAATAACTTTGGAGGCAAAAAAAAAATCTTTTAAAAATGCTTTTATTTAACTTACTTAATATTGGATTGAGAAATTAGAAGATAACAGGTACAATTCCACACTGTTCCCACTACTAGAGTTCTGTGTCCACATTGGAAACTGCAGTGGTTCGCCCAAGGTCATAAATGTGGGTTGACTATTATTTCTATAACTGTCTGTCTCTATATATTTGTCCACTTTTCCTGC
Organism: Erinaceus europaeus; assembly: GCF_950295315.1. Lineage (NCBI taxonomy): Eukaryota > Metazoa > Chordata > Mammalia > Eulipotyphla > Erinaceidae > Erinaceus > Erinaceus europaeus. Next base: position 185,459,944 of record NC_080164.1, on the reverse strand, counting down.
CTTTTATTCCTTTCTAAGTCACACCTACATATCTTACTACTTCTGAATGTCCTTCCTTTTTGTCCTCTTCTCTCTGGGTCCTGATATGATGCACTTTTGTATAGAAAAATACATCATGACTTTTACAACAACCATTATATATATCATATATAACGGAACTGTATTAGTGGGGCAGTCTAAACTTGCATGTTAGAAGTGCTGTGTTTGATTCCTGGCATGACATGTGAAAGTAAGACTCTTGACTATTTCTTTGTAATAAATAATTAGGTGTTGGTCATTACGCCAGGTCCTCTGCATTGCTTGATGCTGTGGTCTATTTACATAATTACTATTTTGCCTGAGACCCACCCTGCCTGCATGGTATTGGTTTAATCCCATTGGTTAGAACCTTCACAACAGCTGCTATGGAAGCTTTCTGTGTTTGTGCTCTTTTTTTGCTCCACCCCCTCTCCTAGCCATTTCCTTTCCCCATTTGCCACTTCTGGTTAAAGAGATATATAAAAGGTGTTGTATCTGATCAATAAAGGAGAATTGCATTGCATTCCTGCTCAGCCATGAGAGTTCCTGGTTCCTCTCCTGCGTCTCTGAGTAAGCAGCAGCCTAGGTTGGCTCCGGCTGAGTTCTCTCCAACCCAGAGAGCACTTGCCCAGGAAGAAACACCCTCAGGCTAGCCCGATGTCTGGCACCTGAACAGGGACCTAACCTGTCCATCCCCCAGATAAGTATATGCCACTTGGCTACCAGTCCATCATGGACTACCTTCCTGCCTATGAAGAGGTTTCCAAAACCCTCTACTGTTTTTTCATGAGACAGTTTCTCTGTCTCTGGAACATTTTGCTCTGGGCCACACCTTGGTACCTTATGACCATGATCATAGAACTTGGGAGATTGGGAGTTGGGCTGTAGCACAGTGGGTTAAGCGCAGGTGGCACAAAGCACAAGGACTGGCATAAGGATCCCGGTTCGAACCCCGGCTCCCCACCTGTAGGGGAGTCGCTTCACAGGTGGTGAAGCAGGTCTGCAGGTGTCTATCTTTCTCTCCTCCTCTCTGTCTTCCCCTCCTCTCTCCATTTCTCTCTGTCCTATCCAACAACGACAACAACAATAATAACTACAACAATAAAACAACAAGGGCAACAAAAGGGAATAAATAAATAAAATAAATATTAAAAAAAAGAACTTGGGAGATGCGTGGAGATTTCCCCTGGGACTTCCTGGACTCCCTCTCCTGTGTCTCCCATGGAGAAAGGCTACTCTAACTTACAGAGCCTTCTCCAGAACCTTGGCAGTCCCTGAGAATGGAGATACGTGGTTAGTTCTACCCTCCTGATTTGATTCTTTCTTCTATGGGAAGCCATTTTTAAAAGTGGGTGCCTGCAGCAATCCCACAGGAACAGTCAGAACCACCCTAACTGGGATTTTTTGGAGTAGTAGGGTGCCCTCTGGGGACTCATAATGCCACATAGTGGGATCTAAATAATATGGTTCAAAGTGCTAAAAAAAGAAAGAAAAATCCCTACCGCTTCTCTTCCCCCCACTCTCTCTGAATATCTTGTTTGTTGTATGCTTTCAGTTGTGTTTTGTAAGAGAGTGATTTGAATGACTGAATTTTTGTACGACCCATTTTTTTCTGAGTATTCTGAAACTTAATTGACTTTATGAAAAAAATGCTGTACACAGCCATGATTTCTGGAGATGTCCAGAAACAATCCTAATTTTTTTTTTTCTCTTTTGATTTTCTTTTACGTCTTGGTATAAATGTGATACGTTTAATCTTGAAAACTGTATGAGTATGGGTGGGGTAGATAGCACAATGGTTATGCTAATGATTTTCATGCTTGAGGCTTCTAACAATGGTTCTTCTCTTTATCTTTCCACATTTTATTGTGCTTAAATTGTTTAAACAACCTTAAAATCATACTATAAAGGACTTCCAAAATCATAAAGGTACTTAAACCAATTATAATAATAGAGTTATCATTATAGTAAACTTCTAACTTGTTACAAGTTTCGTTTCACAAGTAAGCTGCTGGGCTAGCTTTGTGGGCGGGAAAGAGACAACCAGGAACTCATGGCTGAGTGGGAATGCAATCCAATCTTTATTGATTAGAAAAGAATCTGCCTTTATACCTTCTGAGATGGAAGTGGCAGGTCGGAAAAAGGAACTGGGTAGGAGAGTGGGTGGAGAGAAGGAAATGAGCATGAATTCCATCTAACCAGTGGGGATTAAACCAATGCCCTGCAGGCAGGGCAAGTCTCAGGTAAAACTGTGATCATGTAAATAGACCACAGCTTCAAGCAATGCAAGGGAACCTGGCGTGATGATCAACATGGATAGAAACAGAAGCAGAATTAGCCAAAGGAGAAATGATGACCAACAGTAAGCGATTACAGCTATGTCAAGCCTTCACATGAAGAAGCATCTGCTCATACGGAATCCCCAGACATTGATTTGGACCCCTGTCTTCTGACATCGCCCCCTGAATCCAATGATGTGACCTGACATAATCTAAAGAACCTGATTCATAGACTCAAAGGACAAAACTTTCCTACTGCCTTTTACCTGTCACGTTTTGGCGGCTCCAGCTCACTCTCTACAGAGAAGCAGAATTCCGGTGGCTGACCTTCCCCATTGATATAGATGTGCAGTATTTCATCCCCTGGCATTTCTTCCCCTGGTCATCGGCATTGAACTGACACTTCTATCTCACTTGCTGGTACACCTCTTGGACACTTTACACCACTTTACAACAGCTTCCGTTTATGCTGCTGGGTTTCTTGAAGATTGACTACAGCAGTCCATGGACATTGCAGGTTGCTGTCTTGGGACTCTATAGGACATGCCCCCTTGCCTGCAGGCCCTGCCCCCAGAGTCAGGAAACGCCCCCCCTTTCGCCTGATAGGCCCTGCCCCCAGAGGTAGAAAATGTCCTCCTCGCCTGCAGACCCTGTCCCCAGAGGCAGGAAACGCCCCTAGAGTCAAGAAATGCCCCTTTTTCACCCAACAGGCCTCTCCTTGACATCACACTGGCTCTTGATGCTTTCCTACTTGTCCCTCCATGTCTTATTCCAGTTCTTTAAAAAAAAACAAAAAAATAACGCCTGCACAATATAGGTTTCTGTTCACCCCCTACACTGCTATTCCCCTGACAGAAGTGGAGTGTTTTACAGACATTGACCCATTTAAATATGGCCATTGGAAAGAGGGAGATGTCGGGAAATTGTGAGGATGTGGTTGAGCTTGGCAGGGCTTGAACCTGAGGGGTGTGTCAATCCTGTTAGTCTCTCTTTCTACCGAGAGGTTGAGCAAGGAGAGACAGTAGTACCCCAAAGGTGTGCCTCCTCCTATCAGACTCCCTGCCTCAATAAACCGCCCCACATTCCTGTTTTTATGGCCATTAGATAAAAAGAAAGGGGGAGATGTTCATCATTATACCAGGTCCTCTGCATTGCTTGATGCTGTGGTCTCTTTGTATGCTTCTAAATTCTGCTTATAAGACCTTCTGTTTTGATCATCACATTAGGTTCGCTGGTATTACTTACGATGTGGTCTATTTACATAATCACTGTTTTACCTGGGTCCCGCCCTGCCTGCAGGGTATTGATTTAATCCCCACTGGTTAGATGGAAGCTTTCTATGTTCTGTTTGTGCTCTTTTTTTGCTCCGCCCCTCTCCTAGTCATTTCTTTTCCCTTGCCACTTCTGGTGAAGAGATGCATAAAAGGTGATGTATCTGATTAATAAACAAGATACTGCTTCCCAGCTCAGCCACGAGTCTCTGGTCGTCTTTCTACTGCCTGTGAAGCTAAGCCCAGCGCAGCAAATGGCACACTGAATAGGGACTGGCAGTGGTCTATTTACATAATCACTGTTTTGCCTGAGACCCACCCTGCCTGCATGGTATTGGTTTAATCCCATTGGTTAGAACCTTCACAACAGCTGCTATGGAAGCTTTCTATGTTCATGCTCTTTTTTTTGCTCCACCCCCTCTCCTAGCCATTTCCTTTCCCCATTTGCCACTTCTGGTTAAAGAGATATATAAAAGGTGTTGTATCTGATCAATAAAGGAGAATTGCATTGCATTCCTGCTCAGCCACGAGAGTTCCTGGTTCCTCTCCCGCATTGCTGAGTATGCAGCAGCCTAGGTTGGCTCCAGCCGAGTTCTCCCCAACCTAGAGAGCACGTGCCTGGGAAGAAACACCCTCAGGCTATCCCGACAATTAGGTAAATGTCAACATTTCCTTTGTTTTGATGTTTATGCTTTTATCAAATTAGATTATGTGTAGCTCATGCACTCCCCCAAATTAATTTTTTTTAGAAAATTCTATAAGATGGTGTGAGACGGTGTTCTGTGAATATATAGACCTTTAGTCCCATTTTTAATTTTTATTTATTAGTGATTTAATAATGATCAACAAGATTGTGGGGTAAGAGGGGTACAATTCCATACAATTCCTATCACCAGAGTTATGTATATCTTCCTTTCCACTGGAAGGTTATCTATTTTTTTATCCACTATGACACCTCCCAGGCCACGGTTATCTATTTTTTATTCCTCTGGTAATATGGGCCAACTAGAAGGAATTATGTTAAGTGAGATAAGCCAGAAAGAGAAAAAAGTATAGGATAATCCCACTCGTACACAGAATGTGAGACACAAGGCAGAATTTGACTGAGTTTGAAGTATTTCATGAAAGTAAAAACTGGTGGAGGGGCATAGATTTTTCTTTTTTTTTTTTTTCTCTAATTCTCTTCAGAATCTCTGTGTAACCACCTTCTCTTATCTGGTTTAGTCACAGACACTGACAGGAAGCAGTGTCCTTCCTGCTTGTAACTTATTTCACTTCACTCAACTCCTTCAATTAGATCTCTCCCTCTTTTAGCTCTATATAGTTTTCCCTTGTGTTTATAAAACCATATCTTCTCATTCAGTCATCAGTCTTTGGGCACTTGGATTATTTCCATATCTTGGCTATGTGACTAGCCATGGCAGTGAAGATATCTTTTAATTTAATACTTTTTAGTGATTAAATAGTGATTTACAAAATTATATGATAATAGGGGTATAATTCCACGTCTCCATCACCAGACTTCTGTCCTCACCCTCTTCCAGCAGAAACTGCAATAATTCACCCAAGGTCATAGATATGGGTTGAGTGTGTGTGTGTGTTTCCTCTTAGTATTTTTTTCTTTCTTCCTTCCTTTCTCCCCCCCATTTTTATTCACTTCTATGACCCTGCCTTCTCTTCCTTTCTAACTCACACCTACATCTTTTTTTTTTTTTTAAATAATTTATTTCTTTATTGGGGAATTAATGCTTTACATTCAACAGTAAATACAATAGTTTGAACATGCATAACATTCCCCAGATTCCCATTTAACAATACAACCCCCACTATTTCATTTATCATTTTTCATGGACCTGTATTCTCCCCACCTACCCACCCACCCCAGAGTCTTTTACTTTGGTGTAATACTCCAATTCCATTTCAGGTTCTACTTGTGTTTTCTTTTCTGGTCTTGTTTTTCAACTTCGGCCTGAGAGTGAGATCATCCCATATTCATCCTTCTGTTTCTGTTTCTGACTTATTTCACTCAACGTGATTTTTTCAAGGTCCATCCAAGATCGGCTGAAAACAGTGAAGTCACCATTTTTTACAGTGAGTAGTATTCCATTGTGTATATATACCACAACTTGCTCAGCCACTCATCTGTTGTTGGACACCTGGGTTGCTTCCAGGTTTTGGCTATTACAAATTGTGCTGCTAAGAACATATGTGTACACAGATCTTTTTGGATGGATGTGTTGGGTTCCTTAGGATATATCCCCAGGAGGGGAATTGCAGGGTCATAGGGTAGGTCCATTTCTAGCCTTCTGAGAGTTCTCCAGACTGTTCTCCACAGAGGTTGGACCAATTGACATTCCCACCAGCAGTGCAGGAGGGTTCCTTTGACCCCACACCCTCTCCAGCATTTGCTGCTGTTACCTTTTCTGATGTATGACATTCTCACAGGAGTGAAGTGATATCTCATTGTTGTCTTGATTTGCATTTCTCTGACAATCAGAGACTTGGAGCATTTTTTCATGTGTTTCTCGGCCTTTTGGATCTCTTCTGTGGTGAATATTCTGTCCAAGTCCTCCCCCCATTTTTGGATGGGGTTATTTGTTGTTTTGTTGTTGAGTCTGGCAAGCTCTTTATATATGTTGGTTATTAAACTCTTATCTGATGTATGGTATGTAAAGATTTTCTCCCATTCTGTGAGGGGTCTCTTGGTTTGGGTAGTGGTTTCTTTTGCTGTGAAGAAGCTTTTTAATTTGATGTAGTCCCATAGGTTTATACTTGCCTTAGTCTTCCTTGTAATTGGATTCTTTTCATTGAAGATGTCTTTAAAATTTATGCAGAAAAAAGTTCTGCCAATATTTTCCTCTAAGTATCTGATAGTTTCTGGTCTAACATCCAAGTCCTTGATCCACTTGGAATTTACTTTTGTATTTGGTGAAATACAGTGATTCAGTTTCATTCTTCTGCATGTTTCAACCCATTGTTTCCAACACCATTTGTTGAAGAGACTCTGCTTTCCCCATGTAATAGTCTGGGCCCCTTTGTCAAAGATTAGATGTCCATACGTGTGGGGCCTCATTTCTGGGCTCTCAATTCTATTCCACTGGTCAGTGTGTCTGTTCATGTTCCAGTACCAAGCAGTTTTGATGACAGTGGCCCTATAATACAGTTTGAGATCTGGGAGTGTGATGCCTCCAGTTCTGTTCTTTTTTCTCAAGATTGTTTTGGCAATTCTAGGTCTTTTCTGGTTCCAGATAAACATTTGTAGCATTTTTTCTATTCTCCTAAAAAATGTGCTTGGGATCTTGATGGGAATAGCATTAAATTTGTAGATGGCTCTGGGTAATATATTCATTTTGATGATGTTAATTCTTCCAACCCATGAACATGGAATATATTTCCACTTTTTTGTGTCTTTTTCAATTTCTTTGAGTAGTGACTCATAATTTTCAGTATACAAGTCTTTCACTTCTTTGGTTAGATTTACTCCTAGATATTTTATTGTTTTTGTTGCTATAGAAAAAGGAACTGATTTCTGGATTTCAATTTCTTCTAACTTAGTGTTTGCATAGAGGAATGCCACTGACTTTTGAATGTTAATTTTATAGCCTGACACCTTACTGTATTGCCTGATGATTTCCAAAAGCTTCTTGCTGGATTCCTTAGGCTTTTCCATGTATACTATCATGTCATCTGCAAATAAGGAGAGTTTGACTTCTTCTCTTCCAATCTGTATGCCTTTAATTCCTTGCTCCTGCCTGATTGCTATGGCAAGAACTTCCAACACAGATTTTTCATCTCCACTGTAGGGTGATGGTAGGGACACAGACCTTTGGTGGGTGAAACAGTTTTAATAAATACTCCTATTAACTTATATTCTTAAATCACTAGTCAATATGAGAGGGGAAAATAGATTGAATGTCTTGAACTTTTAATGCATAGACTTCAGTTCTGAGTATATATTCCTTCAATCTAAGCCCTTAAGATTTCAAATTATTAAACTGATTCAATTTTAGCATTGGGCTTTAATTGTTAATTCATTTTTAGTAATATATTTTTTAACATTAAATAACCTATAATCTTTGACCAGGGAGACTAGAAGCAACCAGTCCTGTAAAAAATATATATATCTTTTAAAAATAGCATTAAATCACATAAATCATGGTAAGATACTGTATAGTACAGTACATTTTTTTAAACCAGAGCACTGATCAGCTCTGGATGATGGTGATATGTAGGATTGAACCTGGGACTTTGGAGCCTCAGGCATGAGAGTCCCTTTGCATATCTATTCTGCTATTTCCCTTACCTGTACAGTAAATCCTAACTATGGTATCTGTGTTGTGTAAAACTTCCATTTCATTCTTTATTTCACTTGATAGAATGTGCAGTAAAACTCAAAATAATAGCGGGGGGCTCTGCTTCATTAGAAAGGATTTTTATATATCTGTGTACCATAGGAGAGGAATAATACTTTATTGTCAATATTTGCAGAAATTTTAAATGATCATGTTATTTGTGACAAACTTCCAATGATGGCTTTATTTAAAAAAATTGTGTATATAGCACTATTCTTTGCAATAAAGTTTTGGCAGAAAAGTAATGCTAGGCAAATTTAGTATCTTGCACTTGCTGTACATTTATGTGATTCCAGCCTTGAAAACAAATCTTTATTTTGTTGCTATGCCATTCCAATCCTACTTCATAGAGTGATGATATCTAATGACATTGCTCTTTCTTTAAAGTTTTTTTTGCCTCCAGGGTTATTGCTGGAGCTCAGTGCCTGCACTACTCCTGGAGGCTATTTTTTCCCCTTTGTTGCCCTTGTTGTTTACCGTGGTTGTTGTTGTTATTATTTCTGTCGTCATTGTTGAATAGGACAGAGAAATCGAGAGAGGAAGGGAAGACAGAGAGTTTGAGAGAAAGAGAGACACCTGCAGACCTGCTTCACCACCTGTGAACTGCCCCCCCCCCCCCGCAGGTGGGGACCCTGGGCCTAGAACCAGGATCCTTACTCCGGTCCTTGTGCCATGTGCACTTAACCCACTGCACTACTGCCTGCCCCCCTCTTTAAAGTTTTTAAAATCTGCAACAAAAGATAATAGCACTGGTGTTTCAACATTATTTTGGCAGGAAACTTAGAATTTTATAGGACTCTTATTTCTGGGATAAAGATCATTGTTTATGAAGGACATATGTTACATATATAATTTGATATTGTGGTATGTGATATTATTTTAAAGCATTTAATGAGAGAGATGAGGACCAGAGCATCACCCTGAATCATGGAATGCTGGAGATCAGATTTGGGGACTTACTTGTATCCACTGCTTTACTGCTCACACCACAATTTTATTAGGGGTGTTGTAGCCATGTCCGTTGTCCACTGGCTTTCTAAATCTAAGTTCAGTGGACCATATGCTAGGACTAATCCCGTAAAGGCCCCTGTCCAGAATTTCAGCATCAGGGCTTTGTGAGGTGAAGGCCAGTTGTCTCTAGATAGGACAGGCGTTTGGTTTTTATCTCTGGTCACTCCTTTGGACAGTCAGCATCACTACAGATGCCTCAGAGATTTCAGCCTATTTCAGGAGCATTCAAGCATTCATAGTCCTGAAGCTCACCCCTCTCCTAGCACCACAGGTGGGGAACTGGGGCTTGAGCCAGGTCCTTGCACATAGAAACACCAGTGTTCAGGCAGGTGCAGAACATGCCACCTTGTTTGTTTGATGACACCATCAGAGGAGAGTGCTCTGGTGTTAGTTAATCAGCAGAGTGTGAGCACCTGAGTCCCGGCCATCTTGTGAGGTCCTAATGGAGGCACCTGCACCCTACTCTAACCCTCTCTGCGCAAGTCCCACGCATGCACTCTCCTGCCTCCCATCTGAGGCTTCAGTCTTCTCCTGAGTGGTGGGTCTCTCAGTTATCCTGTGGCTTCAGGAAACTTGCTCTGTGGAAGGTGAGCAGCATGTGGACTCTGTGTGTTTCTCTGACCTGGTGGATATTATTCTTGGTGTTTTGCCGTGTTTGATGCAGAAACTCCTCGTGTTACTCTGCACATGAGCTTCTGCCATCTTGTGAGGTGCAGAGGGAGGCAGTGTCTGAGGAAGCAGCTCTGCTCTGGGGCCTCTTGGCTCTGGTTTCTGTGTCTCAGGATTGAGGGGACAGCAGAGCAGGGCTCCAGGGATCAGAGGCCTCAGGCAGGAGCCCCCGGCTTGCTTTCTGCCATCAGGTCCCCTTCCAGTCTCCTGCTGTCCTGTGGTTGTGAGACAGCAGGGGAGGGACAGGCAGCAGAGCTATGTCCTCCATCCTAGGAGATGCCAGTATGTCTCCCACAGCCTCCACATGCAAGGCCTGCACTCTGCCTGTGTCACCCAAGGGACTCGGGCCTGAGAGTCTCAGCTGGGCCTTGGTGCTATCTCTTACCTCATGCTCAGTGCTCCTCAGAGTTTATAATAGTGTGAGGGTGGGGGGGGCAGAGGGAGAAGCCTCATAGTGCTGCTCCCTTTGAGTTGTCAGTCGTAGGATTCACAAGCTTTGCCACCTTCCTTGCTCCTTAAATTCTGATTTTCTTTATTTAGTCTTAATTCTTTATAAAATATTTATTTCTTTTTGTGGATAGAGACAGAAATTGATGGAGGAGTTGGGGAAGGAAGGGGAAAGTCAAACACCTGTGGCACTGCTAGACTGCTTGTGAATATTTCCCCCTGCTGGTGGGGACCAGTGGCTTGAACCCAGGTCTTTGTGCATTGTAGCATGTGTGCCCAACTGTGTTGCACTATAGCCTACCCCCTTCTTCTCCTCTTCCTCTTTCTCCTCTTCCTTCTCTTCTCCTTTTCCTCCTCCTCTACCTCCTCCCTCCTCCTGCTTATATGCTGGCTTATGGTAGCATGGGGAATTGAGCCTGGAACTTTGAAACCTCAGACATGAGTCTCCCCTACACTGGTGAGTCTCAGCTGGACATACTGAGACTAAATTTTCCCTAATTAAACCTGCTCCCCACCTGCAAGGGGTCTGTTTCAAGAGTGGTGAAGCAAGTCCACAGGTGTTATCTTTTTTCCTTCTCTCTCCCAATCCTTTCTCACTTTCTTTCAATCCTATCTAATAAAAGTTAGAAAAAAAAAATGGACACAGAGAGTGGATTCATACAGCTGGAACAAAGCCCCAGTGTTAACCTCATTGATAATAAAAAAGAAAACTATCTTTTCATTGTTCAAATTTTTTACATTAAATGTATGCCTGTTTTGAAGTTCAAGGCCATAAAGGGTTATCATGTTGACTTTGTAGAGACAAAAGAAGACGGTAGAGCATTGAAGCTTTCCCCAGGGTAATGAGTATTGGCCTTTAACTCGGGTTGTGCCCATGAGAAAGCAAATTCACTATCCCAATAAGGTACCCAGACAGCCCAAATCTAACCTATTTCTAGTTAGTCATATACCATTTAATTAGGCCCTGATTTCATCTGTGTGTACTTTGATAGTTAGTTTTTTTTTGCTGCTGCATTTTTTGTAAATATCATCTGGATTCTGCTTTCCTTACCCAAGCCATTCACTATGGATGGACTTGGCTATTTTTGTAGTTAATTTCCATTAATTTCTTTCTTTTAAAAAATGTTTTATTTATTCCCTTTTGTTGCCCTTGTTGTTTTATTGTTGTAGTTATTGCTGTTATTGATGTCATTGTTGGATAGGACAGAGAGAAATGCAGAGAGGAGGGGAAGACGGGGAGAGAAAGATAGACACCTGCAGACCTGCTTCACCACCTGTCAAGTGGCTCTCCTGCAGGTGGGGAGCCAGGGGCTCGAATAGGGATCCTTACTCTGGTCCTTTTGCTTTGTGCTTAACCCACTGCGCTACCACCCGACTCCCAATTGCAATTAATTTCTATGCATACCTGGGTTATTACATTTCACTAGCTAATTTTTTATATTTGGAAGTATGAATATCCAGGTTTAGATTTGTTTCTCAAGAGATTTTACCTGTTTAGAGTCTCTTAATACTCACTGTGAATGTTTAGATCTCCTTATACACTTTTTAATCAGTAAACTGGATATTTTTTAGGAATCATCTTGAATCCACAGATGTTAATAGTGCAATGTAGTCATTTTTCATTTTATGTGTATAAATGGCTTTATATTTATTTAGGTGTAATCCCATTCCTTCAGGAATTGTTTCATAAATTTAGTGTGTGTCATATATATATATTTTTTTTCCAGGGAAATGTGTTAGTGATACACTATTTTGCATTTGTGAAGTAAAAAGCTTGATTCTTGACATCACATATATTAAAGTGAGCCTCTTAAATATTTGGTAAATTTTGTAATATGTATTTTAAATGTTTATACTTTTAAAAATATTATTTCTACCTACTGCATTCCAAATAATTTTAAATTTCTTAGCATATATAAGATGGTATGACAGTTGCCTGTGAACAGACAGTGCTATATTTTCTGTGTTTGTGTAATACTGTCATATCTTTCCTTCTCTGGATAAAATTTCTAGGAAAATATAATGCAGTAGTGGGTGACTATGAGGAGGGATTTGTTTAGATATTTAACATAGCATATATGCTAATAAACTTTTCAACATATGAAGAAAATCTAAAGGAAGATGTAATTTTTGGTAAAATTCTAATACGGTGTCATTAAGAAATATGTGTTTATGGTATTGTTATTTGATACAGCTTTAATTTTAAAAAAGCACTGGGGTGCAGGTGGTGACACACTTGTTTGAGGATATGTTATCATTTGCATGGATCTGAGTTCAAGCCCCCATACCCCATCTGCAGAGTGAAAGCTTCATAAGTTGTAAAGCAGTGTTGCAGGTCTCTATCAGTTTTTCCATTCCCTCTCAGTTTCTTTCTGTCTCTATCCAATAAATAAATGAATAAAGTTTTCAAAAGCAGATTCAGTATCCTGTGCTTGCTGTTGATTTCAGGAATAGATGTTTACATTCAAACCTTGAACATAATCTATTATCTTTTTTAATGCTACTTTAAAACTAATTTGAAGAGTGAGTATATCAAATAATATTGTTCTATGTTTAAAGTTTCTTAATCTGCATCAAATAATAAAATGTTTTCCTTCATAATCAATAATTTTGGAACAATTTAGTTTAGGATTTATTTATGACTTCTTCTGGGGATAAAGACAATGACTTAAGAAGAATAAATGCTACATATCTCTTTGAATATGGTTATGTTTTACATTGCTTAAAACATTTATTTGTTAATTATTTTTCCTATTTAATTCATTTATCTTACTGGGAGAGATGACAAGAAATAGAGAAAGAAACAGAAAAGGTGAGAGCACTGCTCATCTCTGGCTAATGGTGGTGCTGGGGATTGAAGCTGTGCCCTCAACACTTCATGCCTGGAGATCCTTTTGCATAACCATTATGCTGGACCCCGAGCCCTAAAATTATTAATAAGAGAGAAGGTCAGGGTCCCAGACCACCACCCTGAGAATAAATTGGGACCTTGTAGAGTTTAAAATATCCACTGTTTTATCTCCCAGACCACTTTATTTAGAAATATTAATGGCTATGAAGAGTACAGGATTCCAAGCTCCTAGGTTTAATCCCAGGTATCAGTAGAAGCTTGAGCTAAGCATTGCTCTGCTGTTTCTGTTTATTTCTGTGTATCTCTTATTAAAATAAAATATTTTTTAAAAAGAACATTGGATTTTAGTTTTCTATACAGTGTAATGTATTTTTTTTAATATGACTGAATTGAATTTAGTTTTCATGGTATAGATGTAGCTGTTAGATTGTTAAGAGAGTTTGGGGGTTGGGCGGTAGTGCAGTGGGTTAAGCGCATGTGGCACAAAGCACAAGGACCGTCTTGAGGATCTAGGAATAAACCTAACCAAAGAAGTGAACGACTTGTATACTGAAAATTATGAGTCACTACTCAAGGAAATTGAAAAAGACACAAAGAAGTGGAAAGATTCATGGGTTGGAAGAATTAACATAATCAAAATGTATATACTACACAGAGCCATCTACACATTTAATACTATCTCCAACAAGATCACAACCACATTTTTGAGAACAGAACAAATGCTACAAATGTTTATCTGGGACCAGAAAAGACCTAGAATTGCCAAAACCATCTTGAGAAGAACAGAACAGAACTGGAGGCATCACAATCCCAGATCTCAAATTGTATTATATGGCCATTGGTATTCCTAGATATTTTATTGTTTTTGTTGCTGTAGTAAAAGGAATTGATTTCTGGATTTCAACTTCTTCTAATTTAGTGTTTGCATAGAAGAATGCCACTGACTTTTGAATGTTAATTTTTTAGCCTGACACCTTACTGTATTGCCTGATGATTTCCAAAAGCTTCTTGCTGGATTCCTTAGGTTTTTCTATGTATATTATCATGTCATCTGCAAATAGGGAGAGTTTGACTTCTTCTCTTCCAATCTGTATCCCTTTAATTCCTTGCTCCTGCCTGATTGCTATGGCAAGAACGTCCAACACTATGTTGAATAGTAATGGTGATAGTGGACAGCCCTGTCTAATACCTGATCTGAGGAGAAATGCTTCCAGTTTTTCAATGTAGAGTATGATGTTGGCTGTAGGTTTGCTATATATAGACTCCACTATCTGCAGGAATTTTCCATCTATTCCCATTTTGGTAGTGTTTTGATCATAAAAAGATGTTGTATTTTGTCAAAGGCTTTCTCTGCATCTATTGATATGACCATGTGGTTTTTGGTCTTGCTTTTGTTGATGTGGTGGATCACGTTGATTGATTTACATATATTAAACCAACCTTGCATGCCTGGGATAAACCCCACTTGGTCATGATGTTCATCTATTTTTAATTATTATTGTATAGAGACAGAGAAATTGAGAGGGATGGGGGAGGTAGATAGAGGGAAAGAGACAGAAACACCTGCAGCCCTGTTTCACCACTTGTGAATCTTTTCCCCTGCAGATGGTGACCAGGGGCCTGAACCCATGTCCTTGTGCAGTGTGTGTGTGTGTGTGTGTGTGTGTGTGTGTGTGTGTGTGTGTGCTTAACCAGGTACTCCACCATTTGCCCCTGTGATGTATTTATATAACTTACCCACACAAAATCTACAAAAGTGTTTTAGTCATTAAAAATTCATTTGTCAACGGATGTGTGTCTTTCAGGTTGAGGATAGTTCTTGTATGTATGAGGTTTGAAGCTCAATCCTTTACTAGTCATTCTCTAGCTTTTCTCTTTCCCTATCATTAAAATACATGTTAATGAGATAGATTTAGGGGAGGGATTAAATAGAGGAAAAAGAGAACATTGTAGTTCTGTACATAAATTTCAGAACCTCATGCATACATGTTCTGTTTTCTTCCACTGATCCACCACTTGGACCACTCTCCATTAATAAATATTTTAAGAAGTTGTCTCAATCTCTTTTTTTGTGATTTATAGTTTATTGTTAAGAATATAATTGTATGGGGGTCAGGCGGTAGTGCAGCGGGTTAAGCGCATGTGGCGCAAAGCACAAGGACTGGTTGAAGGATCCCAGTTTGAGCCCCTGGCTCCCCATCTGCAGGGGAGTCTCTTCACAGGTGGTGAATCAGGTGTTCAGGTGTCTTTCTCTCCCCACTCTGTCTTCCCCTCCTTTCCCCATTTATCTCTGCCCTATCCAACAACAATGACATCAATGTCAATGATGATAATAACCACAACAATGATAAAAACAACCAGGGTAACAAAAAGGAAAAAACAGCCCCCAGGAGTAGTGGATTTGTGGTGCAGGCACTGAGCCCCAGCAATAACCCTGGAGGCAAAAAAAAAAGAATATAATTGTATAAGTTTTCTGTCATTCTAGAATTGCCATTCAGATTATCTTTGCTAGTGTTCAAATGAAACCAATTGTATATATGCCTGTTTTTTTCTGTGTAATTCCTATTTACTGGTTATGATTTCTAACAAGTTCATTATATCTAGTGACATGATCTGAGGTTGATAAATAAACATAACTGCTTTTTCTTATATAGTCCATTTTATTTAATTTCTCATTGCTATGGGTTTAACATGCTTAGGGAAAGAATGGTATTTGCAGTTGAGTTTATATATGTTTTCCTTTTTTTTTTTTTTTTTTAGTTTGTACCATTAGTTATTATACCTTCAAATGGCATTGGATTTTGCTTTATGTTGTTTTCACATCATGGCATCAACAGGTTTCCTTATACTATGAATGCATTTTAATACATTGTTGCTGTTTTTTTTTTTTTATAGATTGAGCATTTTATTCATAGAGTAAATTTTTTTCCTTTTGATGCACAGGCCTATTAATATGGTTGTAATGTTAATTATTGTCAGAATTGATACAGAAAGATATAGTCTTTTAAAAAAACTTTCATGATGTGTGTTATAATACTGCATTGGATTTAGAATTAGAAGCTTAGATTTTTGGAACCTTAGCTTGTCCTGGTTAGTGATAAGAGGCAGAGTTTTATCTAGGGAGGTACAGAGTAGAATGCTTATAGATGTTACCATTGAGTGTTTTGTTATTGTAAGAATAGAACATTAGCAATACGAGTTGTATGCTATAGTTATTATAAATTGTGTTCTGGTTACTGTAAAACTGCCTTTGAAATTGGAGATGGGTGTGTCTGATATGTCAGTAGGTAGGAGTAAAACAGAATTTGAAAATATTTAGACACTGAGTTTCACCCTCATATCTTCCAAGAAATCACCTAAATGGCATCTTCAGCAACACAATGGGACCTTGTTGAGGTTTGAGTAGCCAGTTATGGGACATCTGCAGGCAAAGCACAATAAACAGAGGATTATTTATTCTAATCTTTGTTATGATGCACATTTTGGAGTCATGCTTATCTTTTAAAATTATGTTGACAGGCACTGTTAAAAATTTGTATTTATAAAAAGGAAGCACTGACAGAAAGCATAGGATAAGAGGGGTACAAATTTACACAATTCCCACCCCCAGGACTCTGTATCCCATTCCCTCCCCTTATAGCTTTCCTATTCTTTAACCCTCTGGGAGTACGGACCAAGGGACATTATGGGATGCAGAAGGTGGAAGGTCTGCTTCTGTAATTGCTTCCCCAATGGACATGGGCATGGCAGGCCGGTCCATACTCCCAGCGACAGGAACTTTTTACATGGCCTTTTGAAATATTTAAATCATTTTAGTGTGTGCATTACTCACTCACTCACTCACTCACTCACTCACTCACTCACTCACTCACACTCTCTCAAACACACACAGGGAGAGGGAGAGGGAGAGAGAGAGAGAGAGACCAAAGCACTGCTCAGCTCTGGCTGATGATACTGCTGGAAATTGAACCTGGGACCTTAGAGCCTTAGCATGCAAGTCTCTTGCATAACCATTATGCTGTCCGCCTAGGTCATAGGAAGATATGTTGATGCATATGTTCTGCATCTCTGGTTTGTTAAAAGCATTCTGTCCATAGGCATAGCTCTGTGTGTGAGAAGCATTCACATGTGTGTCCTATATAGATAAATCATCTTTCACTTAAAGAGGCATAATTTTCATCTAGTATAGTTTCATGTCACTCAAATTGGTGGCCCTTGATTTGCTATGTATTAACTGAAAGACATTGGCCTTATACTTTAGGCCATGCCAGTGGAGTTGTGCCTAAGTTTTTGCTACTTTTTAATTTATTCATTGCTTTAATACTTGTTCAGTATATTAGAGCTTGGGTCTCTAAGGTTTATTCTTTTTTAAAAAAAATATTGTATAGAGACAGAAATTGTGAGGGGATGGGGAGATAGAGATGGAGAGAGAGAGACACATGCAGTTCTACTTCAGCACTTTTGAAGCTTTCTTCTTGGAGGTGGGGACCAAGGGCTTAAACCTGGGTTTTTGTGCACTGTATTGTGTGCACTTAACAGGTGTGCCACTGCCTAGCACCAAGGTTGCATTTTTGAATTGAAAGGAGATTCTTTAAAACCAGAGCCTGTTACTATTTCTGAGTATCCTTCCTTACCTCTATTTTCTCTCAGATAAGTGAAATGGCACCTGACTTTCTCTGGTGTTTTCTTTCATTCTTTTTTTTTTTTTTTTTTTTTTTTTTTGCCTCCAGGGTTATTGCTGGGGCTTGGTGCCTGCACTACAAATCCACTGCTCCTGGAGGCCATTTCCCCCATTTTGTTGCCCTTGTTGTTGCACTTGTTGTAGTAATTGTTGTCATAGCTGCTGCTGTTATTGTTAGATAGGACAGAGAGAAATCGAGAGAGGACTGGAAGACAGAATAGAGAAAGAAAAATAGACACAGAAAAATAGAAGCAGACCTGCTTCACTGCTTGTGAAGCAACCCTCCTGCAGGTGGGGTGGTGGGAGATCGAACTGTGATCTATACACCAACCTCTAAGCTTTGTGCCATGTGTGCTTAATTCGTGGTTCTATCACCCAGCCCCCTCCTCTGGTGTTTTCCAGATTTGCTTCCATTTTAGTGATACAAAAATAAAGATTCCTGTGTTCTGGGAGGTGGTTCAGTGGATAAAGTGTTGAACTCTCAAGCTATGATGTCCTTAGTTCAATCCCCAGCAGCACATGTACCAGAGTGATGTCTGGTTCTTTCTCACTCTTCTCCCCTCTCATTGATAAATAAAAAAATATTAAAAAAAAATAAAATAAAGATTCCTGGTGACAAACCTTTCAGGCTCTGGTGAAATTGGGGCTCAGAGCATTCTAGTTCTTCCCCTATCAATTCACCTCTCTGGGACTATGGACCAGAATTATTTTGGGGGGGATTATTATTAATTATATGTGGGAGTTCTGGCTTCTGTAATTGCTTCTGTTTTATCTGGGCATTGGTAGATTTGTCCAGCCTGTTTTTATTTTTCAATAGTAGGCTTTTAGAAATGTGATGTTCCAGGACACATTGGGGAAGTCATCTGCCCAGGGAAGTGAGGATGGAATCCTTGTAGCATCTGCAATCTCTTGGTTGAAAGGAAGTAAGATTTAAAGAACAAAATGTTTAATGGACAGAGGCCCCAAAGTAGGAATAGAGCAGTTTAGGTTAGGAATCTTAGAATAGAAAGAAGCTAGGAATCCTCTTTGAGGTATGTTCTTAGGAGCCCATGCATTTAGTCATCTTTGCTGAGCTTGATAGCTAACACGGAGATAAGACTGGGTAAATTGGGAATATGGTGTCACATTTAATAAGAGAACTAGAAAGCCAAATTAGAGCAGTAAATAGCCCTTAAACTTAAAAAGCATTATAAATACAATTAACTGTAGCACATCAATGTAACCCAGGTCCAATATCTATTCACATTTAGCACAGGAGTCTGTATAACCTCTGAATCTTTGCAGTCACAGCTCTCTGAAGTCACTGTCCATAGCTGGTAACATTCTAGGCTGCACTTATAGGACGAATATACCTTGAGTGGCAGCCTCTGTTTAGTGAATTTATCTTTGCCACTGTTTATAGTGAGTGTAAAGTCCAGGAGAGACCCACAAAAGGACTTAGGAGGATATTCCTAATGAAAATGACCAGTGACAGCAAAGAGTTTTCTTTTAGAGGTCTGACCATGGTATGTATATGGGAATCCAAGAATTTCTTGACTAGGACCTCAGGTCCTGGTATTCGCCCAGAGGCCATCATTAAGTGAGCCAGTCTTTTCCCCTTTCCAGCTTTTGTGGTCTCTTCTTTGTCTGAGAAGCTTAGACTTTCTCCCAGTTGTTAAAGCTGTGGAGGTAATTTGTTGTATCCAAGCCAGTATTAGACTTGCTAAATCATTTTTTCCTTACATATTGACTAAATATAGATCTTTTTGTCCTGGTCTGTACAGCATTTTAATGATATTTGCTTTAATATTTCTTGTGTACTTTGAGTAAATATGCTTCATAAGACATGTTATATGTTTGCCAATTTCATACTTGCTTTCTCAGAATAAGAGTATATGTGCTACAATTGTTATAAAATACCCACTATTTTTGCCTTTTGAGGGTTACTTTTTGCTTTATGTGATAAAACATAACAGCAAAGTTACCTTTCTGTGACTTCTAATATTTAGTCTTTTCGCTGTTAGTGTGTAAGCTTGCATGAGTATTGATTCCTTTGATAGCTCCTCTTGCCTGATTGTACTGGTGAAGTCTTCCCAGGACTATGAGGAATAGTAATGGTGAATTACAGACTTTAAGGAAAAGGTTTTAGTTCTTTTTTCCGTTGAGTGCTGAGTTTTGCCAAATGTCTTTTCAGTATGAATTGATATAACACTGTGGTTTTTTCTCTTCTTTTTGGTGCATTACAGTGCATGGACTGGTTTGTGCATGATTTTTTTGGGTGAATCCCATTTTTTAATATTGTCTTCATATGAATTTTTTATCATGGGTTTATATGCCTTGGTTTTGTTGAGAATCTTTGTATTTATGTTCTTTGATGATACATGTTTATAATGGTCTTATTCTGGTTCTTGTAAGGATATGGCATGTTTGGTAATGTTTTCCACAATTTAAAGAAAATGGACTTTGAATGATAATCCACATTTGAAAGTCTTACAAAATCCATTTGGATAGCTGTCTTGATTTGATCTTTTATATTTGGGGAGACTTGATGACTATTTCAATTTCTGCAGTTGTGATTGGTCTGTTCTGGCAATCTACTTTTTTTGGTTGAATCTTGCCAGGTGATATGAGTATAAAAATGTGTCATTTTTATTATATTCTTTCACAGTTTTGAAATATTTAGTCCATGTATTTTCTGTTGTTTGCCTTTGGTGAGAGGGTGCTGTGGTTTGCAATGTGAGTTCTAAAGTTTTTGTGTATATTGTATTGCAAATAATTTATTGTTGCTGCAGTTTAACAATTTTTTTGTTATAACAATGTATTCTTATCTGAATTCCCAAAATGTAATGTATTCAAGAGGAGTATAGGTGCATTCAGGCATTTGTACTAGTGACATGAGCACATGGCTTGAATTTTTTGCCTCCTGTTTTATCTTTTACCCCTCAGATGACTGAATGCCAATCTGATCTCTCTCCTTACATAAATTACAGCATCGATAGAAGTATCTTTAGAGGTAATGCTACCCTTTATTTTTTAAAACATTTTTACTTAGTTTCTTCTTTGTTAGCTTTTCATGAGGCAGCAGAGATTAAAAGATACCAGAGTAGCCCTCTAGTAATTTGAGTTTCTGAGAATGAAACTGGGAAGATTATACCAGAGTCTGATGCTTTACCTCATTTCTCCCCAGCTAGTGCACCTTCATTTTGTACTATTTTTGGCTACTAGGGTTGTTGATGGAGCTCATGTTCTGAACCAACCTCACTGCTCATAATAGCCAATGTTTATTTTTCTTCTGTTTTATTTATAGAGATTGAGAGAGACAAAGAGGGGAAACAACTCTAGCACTGCTCAACCACTCACAAAGCATCCCCCCTTCAAGTGGGGACTGTGACACAAACCTTGTTATTTGCATATGTAACGTTTGCTTTACCAACTGAACTACCACCCAGCCCTATTACCTTTTTATTTATTGAGTGCTGAACATCATGCATAGTACCTTGGAAGACATGGTTTCCTTAACACACACTCCCATAGACACACAGAGAGATGTACATACACCTTCACCTGGGGGGGATATTGTATCTTTTAAACAGGAGCTGAAGTCCTACAAACCCCTTTCAGGTGCAGAACAACTTGGGACTTCATAAAAAAGGTAAGGAGTTTTGAGGATAGTTGAGAGATTCCAAGAGGTAAGTGTGTATGTTAGTTTTAGGCTTGGGGTTTGGGTTAGGTTTATTGTTTAGGTTAGAGATTATGTCCACAGATAAATTAGCATTAGGGATAGGGTTAGGATTTAATTTTAGAATTGTTTTCAAATTTCTTAAGGTTATGGTTAGGGTAAGGTATAGGCCATATAAGATGAAGGATAGGAGCAAATGAGCTGATGTGGAGAATAGGGTACAGATTAGGGCCAGAAAAGGACTTCCCAGTTAGTTGAGAGGAAGAAAGCATTTTCGAGGCCATAGTAGCTGAAAAATTCTCTAGTCTAGACAATATCAAAGCCATAAAGATTCAAGAAGCCCAGAGGGTCCCAAACAGAATTAACCCAGACCTAAAGACACCAAGACATATCATACTTAGAATAGAAAGGAATAAGGATAAAGAAAGGATCCTGAAGGCTACAAGAGAGAAAAACAGAGTCACCTACAGAGGATAACTCATAAGATTAGCAGCAGACTTCTGCATACAAACACTACAGGCCAGAAGAGAATGGCAAGATATCTATCGAGTGCTCAATGAGAAAGGCTTTCAGCCAAGAATACTATATCCTGCTAGACTGTCATTCAGACTAGAGGGAGGCACCAAAACCTTCTCAGACAAGCAACAGTTGAAGGAAGCAACCATCACCAAGCCTGCCCTGAAAGAACTTCTGAAAGGTCTCCTATATAAACAACCAGACCAGCACAAATAGGACATATATAAAAACACTCTAAAACTCTACAAGAATGGCATTAAAATATCTTCAATCTTTGATATCAATAAATGTCAATGACCTCAATTCACCTATTAAGACACAGAGTAGGAAGATGGATCAGAAAACACAACCCAACAATATGCTGTCTAAAGGAAACACACCTAACTCAACAAGACAAACACAGACTTAAAGTGAAAGGATGGAAAACGATCATACAAGCCAATGGCCCACAAAAAAGGGCAGGAGCAGCTATTCTCATATCTGACATGATAGACTTTAAAATAGATAAGATTTAAAAAGATAGGAATGGACACTACTTAATGCTCAGAGGATCAGTCAATCAAGAGGACTTCACAATTATTAACATCTATGCACCCAATGAGAAGCCATCTAAATACATCAAACTTCTACTGAAAGAGCTACAGCAATATATTAACATTAACACAATCATAGTAGGGGACTTCAACACCCCACTCTCTCAACTTGACAGATCATCCAGGCAGAAAATCAATAAAGACATAAGGGAGCTAAATGAAGAGATAGATAAACTAGAACTATTGGACATTTTCAGAGTCATTCATCCCAAGAAACTGGAATACACATTTTACTCAAATCCACATGGGTCATTCTCAAGGATAGACCATATGTTAGGCCACAAAGCCAATTTAAGAGCATTGAAATTGGCCATCAGCCAATTCAAGAGCATTGAAATCATCCCAAGCATCTTCTCAGACCACAGTGGAATTAAACTAACACTTAACAATCAACAAAAGATTAGTAACAGTCCCAAAATGTGGAAGCTCAACAGTGCACTTCTTAACTTCTGGGTCAAAGAGGAAATCAAGGAAGAAATCAAAATGTTTCGAGACTTCAATGAAAATGAAGACACAAGCACACAAGCTATCAAAATATTTGGGACACAGCTAAAGCAGTCCTGAGAGGGAAGTTCATAGCTATACAAGCACACATTAGGAAACAAGAAAAATCACAAATAAAGAGCCTGATTGCACTTCTTAAAGACCTAGAAGAAGAACAAAGGAACCCTAAAGCAACCAGAAGGACAGAAATCACTTCTTCTAGCGTTTGCCCTTCTTCCATAGCCAGTCAACAGCGTCAGGTTGAAAGCTGTCAGGAGCTGCTTGTTGCTGGCTTTGAAATTGACTGGGATCCATGTGGATTCAGTCAGCTAGGAAGGATCGTCAGTTTCCCCAATGAATGGGTACTCACGGGATGCACCACGAGAAGGTCGATCCAATGCATTGCAACAGAAATCACTAAAGTTAGGGCAGAAATCAGTAACATTGAGAATAAGAAAAACATACAAAAGATCAACGAAAGTAAATGTTGGTTCTTCGAAAGAGTGAACAAAATCGATAAACCTTTAGCCAGACTCACAAAACAAAAAAGGGAGAAGACCCAAATAAATCAGATAGTAAATGAAAGAGGAGATATCACAACAGACACCGCAGAAATTCAACATATCATGCCAGGCTTCTATGAACAACTATATGCCACCAAGCTAGAGAACCTGGAAGAAATGGACGATTTCCTAGATACCTACCAACTTCCAAAACTAAGTAAAGAGGAAGTGGATAACATGAACAGGCCCATCACAGCTAATGAAATTGAAACAGTTATCAAAAATCTCCCCAAAAATAAAAGTCCTGGACCAGATGGTTTTACAAATGAATTCTAACCCTAACCTTCAAAGAACTAATACCTCTACTTTTAAAAGTCTTCCAGAAGATTGAAGACACTGGAATACTCCCTGCCAGCTTCTATGAAGCTAACATCACCCTGATACCAAAAGCAGACAGGGACACAACCAAAAAAGAAAACTACAGACCAATATCTCTCATGAACATAGATGCTAAAATACTGAACAAAATTCTAGCCAACTGGATACATCAGTGTATCAAAAAGATTATTCATCATGACCAAGTGGGGTTTATCCCAGGCATACAAGGTTGGTTTAATATATGTAAATCAATCAATGTGATCCACCACATCAACAAAAGCAAGACCAAAAACCACATGGTCATATCAGTAGATGCAGAGAAAGCCTTTGACAAAATACAACATCCCTTTATGATCAAAACACTACAAAAAATGGGAATAGATGGAAAATTCCTGAAGATAGTGGAGTCTATATATAGCAAACCTACAGCCAACATCATACTCAATGGTTAAAAACTGGAAGCATTTCTCCTCAGATCAGTTACTAGACAGGGCTGTCCACTATCACCATTACTATTCAACATAGTGTTGGACGTTCTTGCCATAGCAATCAGGCAGGAGCAAGGAATTAAAGGGATACAGATTGGAAGAGAAGAAGTCAAACTCTCCTTATTTGCAGATGACATGATAGTATACATGAAAAAACCTAAGGAATCCAGCAAGAAGCTTTTGGAAATCATCAGGCAATACAGTAAGGTGTCAGGCTACAAAATTAACATTCAAAAATCAGTGGCATTCCTCTATGCAAACACTAAGTTAGAAGAAATTGAAATCCAGAAATCAATTCCTTTTACTATAGCAACTAAAACAATAAAATATCTAGGAGTAAACCTAACCAAAGAAGTGAAAGACTTGTATACTGAAAATTATGAGTCCCTACTCAAAGAAATTGAAAAAGACACAAATAAGTGGAAAGATATTCCATGTTCATGGGTTGGAAGAATTAACATCATCAAAATGAATATATTACCCAGAGCCATCCACAAATTTAATGCTATCCCCATCAAGATCCCAAGCACATTTTTTAGGAGAATAGAAAAAATGCTACAAATGTTTATCTGGAACCAGAAAAGACCTAGAATTGCCAAAACGATCTTGAGAAGAAAGAACAGAACCGGAGGCATCATAGGGCCATTGACATAAAAACTGCTTGGTACTGGAATATGAATAGACACACTGACCAGTGGAATAGAATTGAGAGCCTAGAAATGAGGCACCACACCTATGGGCATCTAATCTTTGACAAAGGGGCCCAGACTTTTAAATGGGGAAAGTGGAGTCTCTTCAACAAATGATGTTGGAAACAATGGATTGAAACATGCAGAAGAATGAAACTGAATCACTGTATTTCACCAAATACAAAAGCAAATTCCAATTGGATCAAGGACTTGGATGTTAGACCAGAAACTATCACATACCTAGAGGAAAATATTGGCAGAACTCTTTTCCACATAAATTTTAAAGACATCTTCAATGAAACGAATCCAGTTACAAAGAAGACTAAGGCAAGTATAAACCTATGGGACTAAATCAAACTAAAAAGCTTCTTCACAGCAAAAGAAACCACTACCCAAACCAAGAGACCCCTCACAGAATGGGAGAAAATCTTTACATGCCATACATCAGATAAGAGTTTAATAACCAACATACATAAAGAGCTTGCCAGACTCAATAACAAGACAACAAATAACCCCATCCAAAAATGGGGGGAGGACTTGGACAGAATATTCACCACAGAAGAGATCCAAAAGGCCAAGAAACACATGAAAAAATGCTCCAAGTCTCTGATTGTCAGAGAAATGCAAATCAAGACAACAATGAGATATCACTTTACTCCTGTGAGAATGTCATACATCAGAAAAGGTAACAGCAGCAAATGCTGGAGAGGGTGTGGGGTCAAAGGAACCCTCCTACACTGCTGGTGGGAATGTCAATTGGTCCAACCTCTGTGGAGAACAGTCTGGAGAACTCTCAGAAGGCTAGAAATGGACCTACTCTATGACCCTGCAATTCCTCTCCTGGGGATATATCCTAAGGAACTCAACACATCCATCCAAAAAGATCTGTGTACACATATGTTCTTGGCAGCACAATTTGTAATAGCCAAAACCTGGAAGCAACCCATGTGTCCAACAACAGATGAATGGCTGAGCAAGTTGTGGTATATATACACAATGGAATACTACTCACTGTAAAAAAATGGTGACTTCACCGTTTTCAGCCGATCTTGGATGGACCTTGAAAAAATTCATGTTGAGTGAAATAAGTCAGAAACAGAAGGATGAATGTGGGATGATCTCACTCTCAGGCAGAAGTTGAAAAACAAGATCAGAAAAGAAAACACAAGTAGAACCTGAAATGGAATTGGCATATTGCACCCAAGTAAAAGACTCTGGGGTGGGTGGGTGGGGAGAATACAGGTCCATGAAGGATGGTAAATGACATAGTGGGGGTTGTTTTGTTAAATGGGAAACTGGGGAATGTCATACATGTACAAACTATTGTATTTACTGTTGAATGTAAAACATTAATTCCCCAATAAAAAACAGTACTTAAAAAAAGAATTAGGGGTTAGAGCCAGAGTCAGGACCAGGTTTATGTTAGAATTATATTCAGATTCAGGGTCACAGATTAGGGGTAGGTTCATTGTAATGTTAGGATTATAGTCGAGTTCAGGGTCAGTTTTAGAATCAGAGTTAATCATGATTAGGGTTATTGTCAGGTTCAGGCTCAGGGACAGTGTTAATCATGGTCAGTGTAAGGTTCAGGGTGAGGTTAAGTGTCAGGCTTAGGCTCAGGACTAGGCTCAGTGTAAGCATCATGGTCAGGGCAAGATTCAGGGTCATTTTTAGAGTTCAGCCTTAGGATTAGGCCTAATATTTGAATGAGAGTCAGAATTAGGGATTAGTAGTCAGGGTCTGGACCAGGTTTATGTTAAAATTATATTCAGATTCAAGGTCATAGTTAGGGTCAGCATCAGTGTCACAGGTTAGGGATAGTTCAGTATAATGTTAGGATTATAGTTGAGTTCAGGGTCAGCCTTAGGGTCTGAGTTAGAGTCAGCGTCAGGGTCATTGTCAAGTTCAGGCTGAGGCTCAGGGTCAGCATTAGAGTCATGGTCAGGGTAAGGTTCAGGGTCAGGTTTTAAGGACAGGCTTAGAATTAAGCCTAATATTCATAATGAGGGTCAGAACTAGGGGTTAGAGCCAGGGTCAGGACCAGGCTTATGTTAGAGTTACATTCAGATTCAGGGTCAGTCATTATCAATGTCAGAGGTTAGGAATAGGTTCAGTTTAATGTTGGGATTATAGTTGAGTTCTGGGTCATCCTTAAGGTCAGAATTCGAATCAGGAATATGGTCAATGTCAGGTTCAGGCTCAGGCTCAGGCTCAGGCAGTATTAGAGTCATGGCCAGTGCAAAGCTCAGGGTCACGTTCCAGGTCAGCCTTACCTTCAGGAATAGGCTCGGAGTTAGATTTATGATCACGGCAAGGTTCAGGATCATCTTTAGAGGTCAGGTTTAGGATTAGGCCTAAGATTCAGAATGAGGGTCAGAACTAGGGATTATAACCAGGGTCAGGACCAGGCTAATGTTAGAATTATATTCAGTTCAGGGTCATGGTCAGGGTCAGCATCAGTGTCACAGGTTAGGGATAGGTTCAATGTAATGTTAGGATTATAGTCAAGTTCAGGGTCAACCCAAGTCAGTTATTCAGGATTAGGGTCAATGTCAGGTTCAGTCTCAGGGCCAGTGTTAGAGTCATGGTCAGTGTAAAGATCATCGTCAGGTTAAGAGTCAGCTTTAGGCTCAGACTCAGATTTCATGGTCAGAGTCAGGATTAGGGTCATTGTCAGTTTCAGGTTCACATTCAGGCTGAGGCTGAGGCTGAGGCTCAGGGCCAGTGTTAGAATCATGATCAGAGCAAAGATCATGGTCAGGTTCAGGGTCATCCCTAGGATTATGAACAGGCTCAGTGTTAGAATCATGGTCAGTACTAGGTTCAGGGTAACTTTTACGGGAGAGGCATAGGATTAGGTCTAAGATTCAGGGTGAGAGTCAGAATTAGGGGTTAGAGCCAGGGTCAGGACCAGTTTTATGCTAGAATCATATTCAGATTCATTGTTACTGTCAGGGTCAGCATGAGTGTCACAATTTAGGGATAGGTTCAGTGTAATGTTAGGATTATAGTCGAGTTCAGAGTAAACCTTAGGGACAGAGTAGAGTCAGGATCAGGGTCATATCATGTTCAGGCTCAGGCTCAGGGGCAGTGTTGGGGTCAATGTCAGTGCAAGGTTCAGGGTGAAGTTCAGGGTCAGACTTAGGCTCAGGACTAGGCTCAGTGTAAGAATTATGGTCAGGGCAAGGTTCAGGGTCAGGTTTAGAGGTCAGGCTTAGGATTAGGCCTAAGATTCACAGGGAGGGTCAGCATTAGGGGTTGGAGCCAGGGTCAGGACCAGGCTTATGTGTTACAATTATATTCAGATTCAGGGTCATGGTCAGGGTCATCATCAGTGTCACTGGTTAGTGATAGGTTCAATTTAATGTTAAGACTAGTCGAGTTGAGGGTCAGATTTAGAGTTAGGATTAGGGCCATTGTCAGGTTCAGGTTCAGGCCTAAGATTCAGGCCGAGTGTCAGAATGAGGGATTAGAGCCAGGATCCAGACCAGGTATGTTAGCATTATATTCAGTTTCATGGTCAGGGTCAGCATCAGTGTCACAGATTAGGGATAGGTTCAGTGCAATGTTAGGATTATAGTCGAGTTTAGGGTCAGCTTTAGAGTCTGAGTTAGAGTCAACTTCAGGGTCATTGTCAGGTTCAGGCTGAGGCTCAGGAGCAGTGTTACTGTCATGGTCAGTGCAAAGATCATCATCAGGTTCAGGGTCAGCCTTAGGCTCCGGATTAGATTCATGGTCAGTTTCAGGCTCAGGGCCAGTGTTAGAGTCATGGTCAGTGCAAAGATCAGGATCAGCCCTAGGCTCATTAACAGGCTCCGTGTTAGAATCATGGTCAGTACTAGGTTCTGGGTCACTTTTAAGGGACAGGCATAGGATTAGTCCTAAGATTCAGGGTGTTAGTATTAGGGGTTAGAGCCAGGGTCAGGACCAGGTTTATGTTAGAATTAAATTCAGATTCAGGGTCACTGTCAGGGTCAGCATCAGTGTCACTGCTTAGGGATAGGTTCAGTGTAATGTTAGGATTATAGTTGAGTTCAGGGTCAGCTTTAGAGTCTGAGTTAGTCAACTTCAGGGTCATT